>NC_021160.2:42611954-42622843 GCF_000331145.2 Cicer arietinum | reverse complement strand
TTTTCCCTTTCTTTTGAGGCAATTTGAAAGGACTCCAACTCTTCCGGCGTTTTGAGGACTCGCAAAAGAGACCAGACGCCAAGGCTTGCTGAAGCCATAGATCAAATGCCTCCTCGTCTTCGTCCATCATCATTTCGGCGTCCAAATCCCATGGGAATCTACTTGAGTTGCAGCGTTGGCTTTTCTCCAAGCCAACCATGTTTACATGAAAGCTCGGTCGATGAGTGTTGGGTCTACAAGCCATTCCCTGCATGAAATAAAGAAAGTTGTCAGATACAGAAACTGGAGCAATAAACAATCCTTCTCAATCAGATTTCTTTCAAACCAAGGTACCAACTACATAAAAAGGATCCTTATATAATAGCAAACAAACTACACAAATAACTGATAACCCTTGGGGTCAAAATAAGCAAGAACTCCTAAGTTCCACTTCTCATCAGATGATTAGGAACTCTGTAATTTTGAACCATCCACATTCACCTATAACACAATGCTATATAATGCAATTCCAATCAGTTAGATTGGAACCTATAAAGCACAAACACCTCTCCAATGTTTCGTGTTGCCGCGTCAGACACATTTGGGACACGACACTTCTCTGACACACTTTGGACACATGTGAGACACCTCTTAACGGTGTCCAAATAAATTTGACTCACTTATTAGGACACGCGCCAAGAGACTGAGCTGACACCTGCACTTGGCCAGACGTTTCTGGGACACTCCTAACCCTATATTAGATCTTTTATTTTTTTAGATAAGTAGCAAAGTGATACCTCTTGTAGTTTTTCTTTAGGCTCACTATCATAAGATTAACTAATTGTTATAAAATACATGATTCATCCTTTTATTTTACGATTATCTTTGTAAGGATTCCTGAGTAAAAGATTCCTTAGTGTTCTTTTTTGTGAGGGCCATTATCATTACCATAACTTTGTTTTTAGAAGGTTAACATATTAATCTTAATTCACATTTTAGATGTTTGTCATGTTAATTATATTTTTATATGCAGTGTCCTGGTGTTCTATATTTTGGACATAAGCTGTGTCACATGTCTGTGGCGTGTGTACATGCTTTATAGGTTGGAAAACAGTCTGTGGAGTAGATTGAGCACCAAATCAGGTCAAGATGAATTACGTGTAACGATTATATTGTCTGTAGAGTACACTGACCTGACATATAGCCCATTCTGATACATCAAATATTTTGCTCTCGGCACAAACAAAAGCACGTGGAATCTCCACCTACGAAGACAATATCAAAGTTCAGAAACAAAATGCAAACAATGAGATTAAGGGGGAAAAAACTACTATTTCCTATGAAGAATCTACTTTTTGAGGCCTGTCAAAAACCAAAGAACCCTTATATTCGACCCATCCATCTCCGTCCTTCGCTTGATGAAACTGACGGCAGTCCTGTTTGCAGAGAAGACGTAAAATTCAGAACTAAGATAAAGTGAGCAAGCAATTAAGACAGAGACGTAAGGAATTCAAAAATCAGCATGTAAAGGAACGAAATCAGACCTGACACCATCTTGCTTTGGCCTTACTTCGGTTAGTGCATACCCAAATATGTGAATTCCCACACTTTGTGCACTGTATACGTCTGGATTCTTCCGAACAATATTCAGTATTATCCTGGTCAGCCAAATGATTCAGTAGGGGTTAATAAGCTCTAAAGGAACAAGTGAAAGAAAATTTTAGAAGAAAAAAATATTACTGTTTCTTTAATTGTTTGGCAGGTAAATGAAAGATTAAAAGTCTTTTGCATTACAATGTATGGATCTTGTAAATGAGAGAAAGAATCATATATTCCAGAATAAACCAAGGAACTTCTAACACATTATATACTGAGGACTAAGGAGAAATTCATAAGATTCTTCGACACAATATTGTCAGATTTACCTGATGTGAACTACTGTGGGATTTTTGGCAGACACTTTTAGCCATGGATTCTTCTTTTCTTAATTGTTCATCATAGTCCCGCTTCTTCACAGAGTCAGAAAGAACCTGGAAAAAGTTTAATACTTGTTAAAGAGGAAACCAGAGCAACCACAAAATTTATGTTTTATATGTTATATATTAAATTAATATGCATTTAATGCCTATATATCAATTATATGATAGGCTCTGCGGCTTTTACATAGAAATTTACCTCGTATGCACATTGAAGCTTCTTAAATGACTCACTTGCTAAAGAACTTCCCATGTTTTTATCAGGATGCACGAGCATAGCCTACACGATCAAATAAAAAAAATGGAATGTTACTTGCAAAACATCGGAAAAAAAGCCGGTTATTGTCTTGATTTCTTTTTGTTTCTAAGTGGTATGGTCTTAACTAGTAATTGCCAAAATACCATATCATTATGTCACGGTTCAAGATTTTGAGAAGAAAATGGTAAAAATTGAAAACGGCACGATGCCACTTCTGAAATTATTATTAGTAACTCAAATGAAAGTGACAACAGAAAATAAACCAAACCCATTAAGTCGGCTAGTACATACAGCATTATAATTTATAACATGGGTCATAATTTGATTCTGCAACATTGTAACATGGTACTACTAATGCTTAAAGAAATGTGCAACATCCTCAATAAGTATTTTGATAACGATGAAGCAAAACAAAATGTTGTACAGAAAATGAAAAACTCAAAATACCTTTTTCCGGTATTCCTTTTTCAAAACGACTGCATCGATCTTTTTGTGGCGGATAAACCCAAGGGCTTCATAATGATTCAGACTCTTCAATATCCTTTTCATTTCATCAATTGAATTTGTCTGTTCTCTAACAACTTTGTTAACCAAAAGTTCTTTCTTCTTATCAACAACTGATGTGGTGACAGCAGGTGGTTTACTAGACGATTTGCACGAATGCAAATTCTCAGATTCCTCCGGTGGGATAGGATATTCACACTCTTCGGCGAAGTCGTCTTCCATAACAGTTTCTGTTTCTGATGGCTTCGGCTCTTCAGAATGCGAACTTTCACTCACGTTATCAAACCATTGGAGCAGAAAATTCAAAATGTCATTCGAAAGAAACGCGAGGTTTATGGCAAGAAAAACACCCGGCCATCCCACTTTTGCTTGAACAGAATACATAGCGTAAGCAGTTCCAATTAGTACCACCAAGCGTGCATGATTTAAGGAGAACAAATAACCTGCATTTGTGATTGAAAAACAAAATTTCAGGATTGTAGGAAGAGAGAGTGACTAGAGAAAGAAAGAAACATGAGAATACTGTAATAGGATGCATTACAATGTGTAGTAACTATCATATTTATATTATTATATAAATAAATTTGGTTAAGAGAGTAGTACATAAGAAAAACATGTGGGTTGAGCCCATATATGCAAGAAAAAATCCTAATGACTTTATTATAATAACTCTTAACATGGATGAAAAAAATGGATAAATATTCAATTACGCCAACAAAAATAAAAGTGTGTCTTTGCCCTCATATAGAACATCAACTGAACAAAGTTTCATGATGATAATAACAAACTTCAGAATCATATAGACATTAAATAGAAGTCAAGCCTCTTGGTTGGGGGAAAAATAGTCAAATGAGAGAATGTCAACGACGAATGCGATAGAGTGGTAGTATAAATACAATTGAAAAATATTGTCTTATGTCTTAGCATATGTTTTGTATCAATGTTGTCAAATTCAAACCTAGGATAGGAAGGAAGAGAGAAAGAACGTAACTTGAAGATTGTAGCACAGATCGTAAGATCCTATCTAAAATACAAATCAGAACTAATCTAAACTAATTAGAACTATTTAACAGCATAATAAAATGAAAATGGGCTAAATCCCAAATAAGCAAGCAACAGAAAATAAAAGACACAAAAACTCAAACAGGCCAAGCCCAAGCACAAACAAATTGACAAAGAAGCAAAAAAAAACATATTTAACATTAAAGGCTCTATCTAGAGCCCTAAAATCTAAAAACTTAAACTGATGGCCCATCAGGTGGTTCGGCACACCATCAAAGCAAAGGGAGAAGGCCATGTGGCCTAGAATCTGCTGGAGAAAGAGGAAGCCACACGATGATTGTGACAATGGAAAAAGAGGAAGTCACACGACGAGATGGCAGTGTATGGCAGAGCCTGTGCACATCAGCAGTGGCAAAGGGGGTGTCACAGGGCAAGACTGGTGCTTCAGCCTAGCTCGTCCAGGATCACCCGATTCCACAGCCAAAATCAAAATTGCAATTCCAATTTGATCCAAACAGCTCCGGACCCCATAGGCAATCCAAACGGTTTAGGGCCAAAAACTCATAGGACTGTGCAATCCTACTGTGTGGCTCGCAATTTTAACGGTGGAGTGTATACAATACAAAAGACGATAAAACCATAGGCATAGTCCTCTCTTCTTTTATCATAATCACTAAGAGAACACATCTGAAGACCCGAGCAATAATGGGAGTATCATACCTCCAACTATGAGTAATGTTCCTGTGATCCAGAAGTTAGCATACATCCACAAAATAAGGATAGCAAAAAGCCCTACGATGAAAAGTCCAGGAGTATAACCCAAGTATTGAACAGCAACCCCAGCAACAACCTGAAGCATTCAATTGAACGGTGAGAAGCAATGTACTCTTTGCAAAATTATTTGTTACTGAATTGAACATGGAAACACATCTATAATCTATAAATATGAGCCATCCATTGAAGATTGTAGGGATGTCACTTTTGCAGTGCAATACTGCAATCTACCTCTTAAACTAAAGTTAAAGCAATGTCAAGTTGCCAACAGAAGCTAGAAGCTGAATGATGCAATTCACAAATACAGTGTTAAAAGTCAAGTGTGGCTTATATACACAACATTAAATATAATAAAATAAATGAAACAAGAAAAAAAGAAAGTAATAGAACAACTGAGTCTACAATAATATTTTGAAATCAAATTAGGATAATTACAAGAAGATACAAGTTATAAAATGCCAAAATAAGTAAAACACTAAATGGAAATAAGAAGGATATTCAACTAAATTGAATCCATAACTCTCCCAAATATCGAAGCAAGAGTCTCATTTTCATAAAACTTTGCATCATCATTTTTTAATGCTACCTGAAATTAATCTGTATCATAAAATTCTTGTAGTAGTGTATGACAATAAGGCAATTGTAAAAGTCGTCACACCATTAAATGATAAGCTAACGGCGACTACTTCTAAAACTGCTATCTTACCAAAGTAGGCAATAATAATTACTGAAACATCTGAAATGAAAATACATTAATGGAACATAGACATAAGGATATAGATCATAACCAAGAACAGCAAGAACAAAGATTCAGACAGGTTGAAAACAAACACATACCATACTAACAAGAACGTAAACCAAGCAAAACATCGAAGTCAGACTAAGAAAGCAGCTCCACATTATAAGCAGGAGCATCACCGAACCAAACCTAATAAAGGACTGAAATCCCCTTAAAGCAGAATCCTTCCAAAAAATCAATGATAACCTCAGTAAGCTCCCCAACTTTGAGCAACCCTTACACACCATAGGCCAATGCCGTTCAATAAACATCGCAGTTCTGTCTCTACAACAAACCACCACCGTTCGAGCACGCCAGCAAGCGTCTTTTTGTGACTTAATCCATTGCCAAACTTGCTTAAACAACCCTATATCCTCCATCACCATATCCTTGTCAGATTCCAAACCTCACTCCTATGATGAAACTAAAACATTATCCTAAACAAGTTATATTTCTAAAGCTATTGATACACGTCACAATAAATCCATTGACCCTTATATCCAACCATTTGTGATGCTAAATCATCAATGCTACCCATAAAAATAAATCACCTTGATCTACCAAATTTCACTAAATTAATAAATAAATAAATAAAAACTGCTACTCCATAAATAAAAGAGACAAATTCACGGGTTTCACAACTAAAAATGACTTCAAAATCCAAAAAGAGAAAGAGATAAAATGAATCAAAAGAAAACACTGTGTGAGTCCATGATAGCACTAAATACTATCACGTTCAAAAGGGGGAGTTAATTGCTTCTAAAATAAGCTTCCAAAAAAAAAAGCAACCACTATTCACAAAAGCCTCAAAAACAAAGGAACCTCTCAACAAGTAGATAAAAACCCTCCCTTTTTGACAAACACAATGTGATTCCCCTACTTTCTCAACGACCCCACTTAAAATCTAGCACTAGAATCATTGACCCTTTAACAAGTTCAAGACAAAAGCACTGCAAAATGGAGCAAAAACACATCAAAGGAATGAACTTGAAGGTGACCCAGAAACAGTGGAAACCCTAAAATCTGATGTGAAATTGGGTGAAGAAGATCGAGA
Source organism: Cicer arietinum (assembly GCF_000331145.2). NCBI lineage: Eukaryota > Viridiplantae > Streptophyta > Magnoliopsida > Fabales > Fabaceae > Cicer > Cicer arietinum. The sequence continues at coordinate 42,616,517 of NC_021160.2, read as the reverse complement.
TTGAAACTTTGAAGCACCGACGAAGAATTAGTGAAAGGGGTTTCAAAAGGGTGGGAGAGAATGAAGAAGAATATTGGATTTTTTGGATGAAGGAGAAAACTGAAAACCTTGGCTTTTTCTTTTGTTTTATTTTTTATTTATTTTTTCCCTCTCAGAGATTGCTTGTGAAAAAGTGTTAAAAAGTTTTGCAAAGGATGAAGAGAAGAGTGTGAGAGTTGTTTTTTTGTTGCAGAGGATGAGAGAGAAAGAGAGAGAGAGATTGATGTGGAGAGAGAAGAAAATGGACATCATTTTTTATTATTTTGTTTTGCTTTGTGGATTAGGGTTGGAGAGTTGTATAATAATGAGGAGCTGGGTCCATGTCCAAATATTTAGTTTTGTAAATTATAATTCTTATTATTTTTCTTTAACTTTTTTACATATATATAATAATTACCATAAATACTAACATCTAGTGGGTAATGAAGTGCAAAAACAAGTTCTCCTTGTCCTAAACAACATGGATGACACTTTTGAACTCAACCAAAACTGTATTGTCATCATACTTAAAGGAAATAACCCAACACCCCCAATAGATTATAGATCAACCGATTTATGTAATGAAGTAATAAAAATTATTGCTAGGGTGGTAACCAACAAAATCAAGCATATCTTCCTTAAAGTGGTTGATATGGAACATAACGTTTTTGTCTAAAGGAGATCCATTATTGACTATTTCTTAATAGCCATGGAAAGTTTGGGATTTGCTCAAAAATAAAAATAAAAGGAAGAATGGTGTCATGGCCTTAAGTTGGATATGCCCAAAGCATACGACATGATTGAGTGATCTTTGTTGAGAAAGTTCTAAAGGTTATACAGTATTCAGATGGTTTGGTGGAACTAATCATGAAATGTGTCACAATTATTTCTTAACAAATCTTAATAAATGGTCATTTACCCCTAAAAGGGGATTGAGATAACGTGAATTACTATCAACATATTTCTTATGCGCAATGGAATGACAAATCAAAGCATCCATGGTTTCAAATGGTAAGGAGTGCACCAGAAATTTCACATATTTTCTTTACGGATGATAGCCTCCTTTTTACCAGAACAAACTAAGAAGTGGTCAGGAAGATTCTAGACATCCATGGAAGGTACCAACAAGCCTATGACTAGGTAGTCAATCTTGACAAATCTAAAGTCTCCTTTAGCTAAAATGTGCCTAATAAAAATATATAAATGATTTATGAAATGATGGGAGTTAAGACAATGGAAACTCAATCAAGATACTTCGTTCCCCAATTCCACTTGGGTGATCTAAGAAGGTATTTTTTTTTATCTGTATTATCGACAACATTTGGTTGAAATTGGAAGGATGTAAGAAGGAATTCATTTATATAGGAGAGAAACAAACTCCCATCAAAGTTGTAGCTGAGACAATTCCAAATTTCATTCTCAATTGCTACAAACTGCCAGAGGCATATTGTAGAGACATTGATTCCTTGTTGGAAAGTTTTTCTAACAGGGATCTAAGGAAAAAAGTAAGAAGATTCACTAGATGAGTTGAGAAAGACAATTTTTTTTAACAAAACAAAAAAGAAGATATTCCTTCATTCAAATTGGTAAAAATTACATTGATCGAGAATAATACAATTCAATGTTGTTAAAGCTAAAAAAGATAATTCTGCGAACAAACTCGCAACACCCAAGTTAATAGCCTAAAACAACATAATGCCTATAATTGTGACAAAACCACCAAATATGACCAAATCAAAGTGTCTGGAACACACATACCTCAGGAGTTGTAATATTAAATACGACAAAGTCATTGATTGAATCTGCACTTGATCGAAGTTGATTTATCAATCTAAATAAAATGAACACCACAACAAAAATAGGAAATCAATTGCCGCACTAAGACGGGAACTCAAACACCGCACTAAAATGGGGAAAAATTAAATATATTTGTGAAAACCATTTATCTAATTAAAAGGTTAAAAAAAGGGTTAAATGAGTGACTTTAGTCCCAAAAAATGGTCTTAAATCACCTTTCTCTAATGGATAAAGAACTAATATGAACAAGGAGAAAAAGGTTTGAGGGAGCACGGATAACCTAAAATTGACACTAGTATTCATATTGTGTTACTCCTATTATACTTAAGATATTATTGAGAAAGATTATCTAAAGGCAAAAAGAAAGGTGGAATCTGATTTAGAGTATTTAATGATTTCAACAAAGCTCTGTTAGGTAAACATTTTTTGAGACTATCCATAAGTGAGTAATCTGTATTAAAGAGGGTGATTAAGAGAAAATATTATCCAAGATTTACATTTACTTAGGTTAAAATTGGTTTCTGCCAAAGATATGGGTGGAGAAACATCATTAGGGGGTGGAAAAAGGAGAAGATGGATTGTTGGAAATGGAGACAATGAAAAAATTCAAGATGTCTCTTGGTTGAGAAACATGGAGAAAATAATGTTTAAAAGTGAAAATTGCACAATGGGAGATGATGCTAAAGTGGAAGAGCTTATTGACATGCACATTGGGAATTGGAACATGACCTTGATCTACAACCCATTCAACTAATTGGAGGCTCTAAAGATTGTTAGTATACATATATCCCTAAGTTTTTGGAATGATAAACATAGATGATTCTAGGAGAAAAATGACGTGTATTCAATAATATCAACTTACCATGTAATGTGAAGCAGTAGAGAGAATCTCCTACTTGTTCCATTCACTCATAAATATGACAAATCGTGGTCTTAAGTTTGGAAGGCTCCTATCCAAATAAGATCAATAATTTAGACACATCATGTCCCCTATGCCATTTTGCTATGGAAGATGAGTACCACTCTTGTTTATAAAATCTAACTTATCCAAACTAGCACTTTTTGCATTGCCTCTAGGATCCCACTCCCCTATAAATTTGAATTTAAACTATTGGATTTTCGGTTGACTATCTTGTGACGAAAAGATAAACACCCAATTATTTTTCACCATCTTGTGGAAAATCTTGTTTGAAAGAAACCAAACTGTGTTAAATGGAGCCACCATGGATCATATTAATCTGGTTCAAATAGTTGTGCAACTTTTCTAAGATTACAATGCAACAAGTGTAGTTTGAAAGCATCAGCAACCTTACTTAAACAAAAATAGACTTGGTCTCATTCAACCATTGTCACATTCCGTGAATATTGATGTTGATTGATTTTCCAATGACCTAATTGTTGAGCTTGGATTTAAATTGAGAAAATTAAAATAGTATCACATTTCTTGGAATTGTAAAGGAAGAATGAGCTTAATGATTGTAGTACCTCAAATTTTGTCCTATAAAATAAAAATAATTTAAATAAAAATAATTTAAATAAAAATATGTTTGTCTAAAAATTATAAAAAAAATTGTAGTAGATTTATATTACTTTTAATATAAATAAATAAATAAAACTAACCAAAAAAGAAATAAACTTAAATCAAAAGAGTCCTTGTTTCTTCCGTATTTCTCTGGTTTGCCTGCTTTGCTGTATTTCTCTGGTTTGCCGTGTGCTAGCTTTGACGTGTACAATGCGTCTCCATGTGAGGTTGCGTCTCCATATCCCACACCAGTGTAAAATCCAGAATAACAACCCACACCTGTAAAATCCAGATCAACCACCACCCCTTAAATTTGTACCAGATTGCTTGATGTAGTTGCCATAAAATACAGATCAACAACCACCCCTTAAATTTGTACCAGATTGCTTGATGTAGTTGCCAAATCAGTTTAAAATCCAGAAATCAATTTATACAATGGATACAACCCTTCCTCGTTTTGGTCTATATATTGAAACAAAAATTGAATAAGGGGAGGAGGAGATCAGACGATAAAATTGAGGATTTTCCTTCTGGTTTCCAAAATACAATAGAAATAGAGCAATATCAAAGAAGAAGAATCTGCCATCATACTTCTTCCCATCAACCCATAACCTTAACCTTAAACATAATCGATCACTAACAACAAGCGGAGGACGAGAATCAACCCACCACCGCGCCACGGAAAAGGGTATTTTCCTCATTTATAGGTTTGCTGTTGTATATTATTGAAAAATTGAATTTTTGTTTTTGATGTGTATGAATAGAGTTTTGGTTGAGATTTTTGATGTGTAATTGGGTTAGTTTTGTACTAAATCTGTTTCTGCTTGTATTTTGAATCCTTGTTTACCTGCTAAGCTGATACGCTGCACATACTTCACGCACGCCAACTGTTTGATAATATACTTGTGTGGTGGATGAACCTTTTTTTAGTTTCTCTATTTTCAGTATTTATTTCTTTTAATTATAATAATTCTATTTTAATGATGGGCATAATTAAAAGGTGATAAATATCATTTATTTTAAGTTATAGTAGTTTTTTTTGGTTTATGCTATTTAGTTTTAAAAATGAATTTTATTTCTTCATTTATCAAATTTTAGAAAAAATAGTTTAAAAGAGGGTTACATTTATAATTAGTATTAAAATCTTTTTTTATTTATTTAATAGATTAAGTTACAAGTCTATATATTTTTCTTTTCACTATTTTATTTCAAAAAAATCGTTTAAA
>NC_021160.2:42548857-42601039 GCF_000331145.2 Cicer arietinum | reverse complement strand
TGATAATAAATATGGGAATTTGAAATATATGAAATAAAAAAAATATCTTAAATATTTTGACGCTTGAAAATATATACACGGGAACGCAAGATATTGGATGTATAAAAAATGAAGGGTAAGCATTTTAAATAATGCACATTTGATTGACCTCAAGAAAAAGTGATTACACAAGATATACTAGAGTCATCATGTAAAGAACGATTGTTATCGTCGTTGATTCATTGAATCTTATAAGTGTATAAAGTCGCATAAGGATCGGGGAAACTAAAAAATAATAAAATAAATAAAAAGCAATTTATCTTTATTGCATGCGTCTTACATTTTTTTCCAAATAGTCACACATCATTTATGCATCTTCACTCATATTTTACATATACTCAACAACTCCTTATATCATGCATAATGAGTTATCATGCATATCTTATATGTATATTTTATTTATATTCAACAACTTTTGTATCACATTATTCATTTTACGTTTGCATTACCACATACATGCCTCCTTTTAAAAATAAAAATAAAACAAATTTATCTCATTTTATTTAGATTCTAAATTTTAAACTCGTGTTTTGGTTTTAGTCATCATTTTATTTATATAAATCGATCAACGCATCGGTAACCAATCCGAAGACGATCGTCACTTTATTTTATGTCGATCTACGAATTGGGTAATCAATCCGAAAACGATAATCACTTTATTCATCACTTTATTTTATGTCGATCTACGCATCGGGTAATCAATCCGAAGACGATCATCACTTTATTCATGTCGATCAACGCATCGGTAAACACTCTGAAGACGATCATTTTTATTTTTTATTTATTTTTGTCAATCACCAACTTCTTTTACATGCTTTCGTATTTTTTAAATCATCAATTTTTTTTTATTATTTTATTTTTTTTACAATTCAAATTATTTTTTTATTTTCTCATATTGAAATTAATTTGTACAAAATTTAGGTCTTTATATTTAATTATTTTTTAACACGTAAAATATAATGTAAAATATAATTAAATAGGGGCAGCTGTAGTACCTCAAATTTTGTCCTATAAAATAAAAATAATTTAAATAAAAATAATTTAAATAAAAATATGTTTGTCTAAAAATTATAAAAAAAATTGTAGTAGATTTATATTACTTTTAATATAAATAAATAAATAAAACTAACCAAAAAAGAAATAAACTTAAATCAAAAGAGTCCTTGTTTCTCTTGCTTTGCCGTATTTCTCTGGTTTGCCTGCTTTGCTGTATTTCTCTGGTTTGCCGTGTGCTAGCTTTGACGTGTACAGTGCGTCTCCATGTGAGGTTGCGTCTCCATATCCCACACCAGTGTAAAATCCAGAATAACAACCCACACCTGTAAAATCCAGATCAACAACCACCCCTTAAATTTGTACCAGATTGCTTGATGTAGTTGCCATAAAATCCAGATCAACAACCACCCCTTAAATTTGTACCAGATTGCTTGATGTAGTTGCCAAATCAGTTTAAAATCCAGAAATTAATTTATACAATGGATACAACCCTTCCTCGTTTTGGTCTATATATTGAAACAAAAATTGAATAAGGGGAGGAGGAGATCAGACGATAAAATTGAGGATTTTCCTTCTGGTTTCCAAAATACAATAGAAATAGAGTAATATCAAAAAAGAAGAATCTGCCATCATACTTCTTCCCATCAACCCATAACCTTAACCTTAAACATAATCGATCACTAACAACAAGCGGAGGACGAGAATCAACCCACCACCGCGCCACGGAAAAGGGTATTTTCCTCATTTATAGGTTTGCTGTTGTATATTATTGAAAAATTGAATTTTTGTTTTTGATGTGTATGAATAGAGTTTTGGTTGAGATTTTTGATGTGTAATTGGGTTAGTTTTGTACTAAATCTGTTTCTGCTTGTATTTTGAATCCTTGTTTACCTGCTAAGCTGATACGCTGCACATACTTCACGCACGCCAACTGTTTGATAATATACTTGTGTGGTGGATGAACCTTTTTTTAGTTTCTCTATTTTCAGTATTTATTTCTTTTAATTATAATAATTCTATTTTAATGATGGGCATAATTAAAAGGTGATAAATATCATTTATTTTAAGTTATAGTAGTTTTTTTTGGTTTATGCTATTTAGTTTTAAAAATGAATTTTATTTCTTCATTTATCAAATTTTAGAAAAAATAGTTTAAAAGAGGGTTACATTTATAATTAGTATTAAAATCTTTTTTTATTTATTTAATAGATTAAGTTACAAGTCTATATATTTTTCTTTTCACTATTTTATTTCAAAAAAATCGTTTAAAAATTCATAAACAAATAAATCATAAAAATTATTTAAAGTTAATTAAAATCTTTTAATCTCGGAGTTACATAATACAAATTATATATTTTGATAACTCTAAAACTTATCCTTTTAAAAAAAAATTTATTTAATTATTATTATTATTACTATTATTACTATTATTTTTGAAGTTGTTAAGATACAAATTAAACTATTTGTTTGTTTTGAAATTCAATTTAAAAATAAAAAATAAAATATTCTTAAGAGGATTAAATTAGATGTGACATCTTTTTACTCCTTGGATTTTGAGACACGAGTTGTACAATTCGATCGTCTTAAAATTCATATTTTAAGATAATTATTCAAATCAAACAAGTTTTTTTATGTTCGTCAAAATTATTTTTTTTAAGTAACAAAATACAATTTATTTAAAAGCAATCAACACATTCACATTTTTTACCAAGAACTACGTAGCTTTGATTTCTCCATCGCACCGGGAGATACGTAGGAGCAAGATCACACTCTTGTCAAGCACACTAATAAAAACTTTCTTTTTTCCATTCTTTTTTAACACACTTTTATCTCAAAAAATCACATTTATAAAAAACAATTTATATTCATATTTAATAATAAAGAAAAATAAATATATTTAAGTTGATATAATTTTGCACAATTAATTAAAGGTAACCGTATTTTAACGGATGTCGTAGGGTGCTAATACCTTCCCTACGCATAATCGACTCCCGAACTCAAAATCTGGTTTCAAAGACCATTTTTACATTTTTAAGGGTTTCCCAATATTTTCCCTATTTTAAAATAAATTTTGGTGGCGACTCCATTGAATTCGATGAAAACTCGAAATTTTAGGCCGCGACAATGATATATATAGTTTTTCATTACAATTTGCACCAATCAGAAACACTTTAAGTTTGTATTTTTTGTTTTCTCTTCTACTCTTGTGTTAAAGTATTGTGAGATATAGTTTAAATATTTACTTTAAAGAGTGTGAGTATACTAGGAGCAATGGTGATCTACTAATAATTGCACTTGAGTTTTATTTAAGAAACATGAATTGCAAAAGTGGTCAAGCAAGAAATCATTCACATCATCAAGTGCATAAGTATCAATTCAATAATTAAAGAATCTCAAAAGGAGTATACCAAATATCAATCATTCAAGATAATGATTATTGCATCTTTAAGATAGCATTTTCATGAAGAAAGTGTCCAATATATTCATACTAATACTAAAGTATCTTAGTGATACTTGATGGACAAGACACAACATAAGCAATACCCATAGAAAATGTAAAAAGTATTACTTCAACAAAAGAATATTGGAAGAACATTCACTGAAACGTTCTGGTTATTATATTAAAGAACAACTAATAATGAGAATATTTTTGAAAGGGCAACATGCAGAAAATTAATTAGCATTTCACACATGGACTTTCCAACCTTTAATGAGCAATTAAAAGTCAATGTTTGAAAGCCTACTTACAAATACAAACATGCAAAATGTTCTACAAATTGATCTGCATAATGATACTCCAATTGATCTCCAGATTGATAATAGATTGGTTAGAAGAGCATTCTGGTTTTTACAAAGGATCATTCTGGTTTATCAAAATTATTCTGATTTATCAAATGATCATTCTAGTTTACCAAAAGATCATTGTGATTTATTAAAAGATCATTATAGTTTATTAAAAGATTATTTTGGCTTATCAAGATCATTCTGGTTTATCAAAAGATCATTCTAGTTTAATAAAAGATCATTTTGGTTTATTAAGATCATTCTGGTTTATCAAGATCATTTTGGTTTATCAAATTATCATTCTGGTTATTTCATTTTAAGGACAAAATTAAAACAAATTATTCTCCATAGTCCAAACCTCAAGATAAAATAATATTAAGACTACTCAAACTATAATCAAGTCTAGAATAAGCAAAACAACCTCCAAATCAATGACCAGATTAATCTTCCAAGTGATGAGTTATGAGAAATGACAACAGGGACGAAAGGACATTGTTGCTGCACTTTTTGCAAAACGTTGAGAGACAAATGACCAACACTAAACAACTATTCAATTACTCATCCAGGTTTTCTATACAATAAATAACCAAGAATATTATGGTTTTATAAAAGAATATTCTGATTATTCTTTTTTAAAGACATAATTAAAACAAATCATTTTACACAATTTAAACAAAAAATTAAAGAGTATCAAGACTACTTAAATCAGTGGTCAAGCCTATAACTCGAGTTGAATGCCTAAAGGAGGAAAACAACTTCAGATTGATAAGTTGTGAGGAAGTACACAAATACATTGTACTTACATTATTATGCAGAAAGTTCTGCATAATTCTGATTTGGAACAATTACAACGGTCATATGGCAGACCACACAATATTACGTTTCTTTTTCTCCACTTTCCAGCAAGGCAAGAACATTCTAGGCAGATCAAGAACATTCTGGATAGAATCACACTAAATTTAAGGAGATTATTTCATAAGATCATTTGCACATTAGGAAGTATGTACAACGACTATATTCAATTTAAAATGAATATTCAAAGCCTCTTATCATCTATAAATTGAAGATCAATTGAAAGATTAAAGTAAGAGTTCAATTTATAAATTTATCAACACTCGTTCAAGTAAGATCAAGTTAAAAACTCTTTAAGAAAACTCCAACTCTTTTCACTATATTTGTGGATCATCATTTACCGAGTTTGTCTTTATTTATCTCAAACAAGTGTCGAGAAGTTTCAAGATCTCAAACACTTTTTTATCATACACATCATTTGTAACTCAAGTCAATATTTTATGTTAGATTGAATGTGTTTGTCAATATCCTTTCAAGGTTGACTATGAAAGTCCTTCCTAGGTTGAACGGTGAATATTGTAATTGATCAAGGTGTGATCAAGAGAAAATATGTGAAGGAGAACATTTGGATTCTGAATCACATTGTGAAAATCTCACAGTTGTGAGGATTGGATTAATCCGAGTTGGATGAACCAATATAATTTTTATGTGTTATCCTTTTATCTCTTATCTTTAATTATTTGCACATAAAAATCACACTTCAATATAAATTAATCTATTTTATTTACTTCTAAAAATCCAGAATGTTATGGACATTCTGTTTCAACTAATATTGATCTTGAGTTAATTTAAATTAAACATAGGAATCAAAATTTTAAAAGGCTTACAATTCAAACTCATTTTATTGTGATTGACATTGCTACTTCTGTGTTTATTCAATTTAGAAAACACAAGGTGTTGATTAGTACATAAGCATTGGTTGACATTTATGCATGGTGAGTTGTTAAATCATGTCGATTGCTGAAGAATTTCTTGAGAAAGTCAACATAAAGGTTGCATTGTATCTTGCTGCATGATTTTCAGCATGGAGAATAAATTTTTGAAGTGGTTTACCTTCAAGAAGAGTATACTTTTTACAGTGGAGTATGATAGTTATTTTGAACTATGATTGTTGATATAGAAAATGAAAGCTAAAGATGTGTCAATTTCAATCAATGAAGATGTATCAATTTCAATCAAGGTGGAGATTATTGAGTTTTGGTTGAAATTGAAATAGTCTTACAATGCTTGGAATTTATAAAGAAAGAGATAGCTCAAGGTTATCTATATGACTCTAGTTTTTCATTACAATTTGAACCAGTAAAAATCACTTTAACTTTGTATTGAGTTTTTCTTTTCTCTTCTACTCTTGTATTAGAGTGTTGTGAGATGTAGTTTAAATATTTTATTCGGAGAGTTTAGATGTATTATGGGTCATGAGATGTTTGAAAGAAGTCTAAGTGCCACATAATGTTATTTTTTTATTGTCATTTGACATTTATGGTTGTTGTTTATTTGGATATGGATTTTCCACATTAATTCCTTGTCTTTTGATTGTTATTTAGCATATTGAAGTGGAACCAATGTTTGGCGAAGCTTTTTCAAATAGTTCATGCTCGAAATCTTGGTTAATCGCAAGTTCATACTTGAAATCTTGGTTAATCGCAATCATTTTGCAAGGTAACTTTTAATGCATGTTTGGTTTTAGTTTTAGAAGAGTCAAAATTGATTTTAAAAGTATAAAATTAATTTTAACGTGTTTAAATGTTATTGAATATAATTTAATTTGTCTCTAGAGTAAATTTTAACTTGAAGATTGTAACTTTAATTTTATGCTAAAATTTATTATTTAAATTACTTTTACGTGAATATATCAATGGTTGCCAAGAGGCATCGCAACATCTCGAGGGAAGCAGTGCATATGTTTTTTTTTTTGAATAATTTGATATTTTTTATGTTTAACTATTCAAACTAGTTTATTTGTAATAACAAAAAAAAAAAGAGTAAAATTGATTGTAAAATTTATTCGTGTTGTTCCCACACTTCTAAAGTCTACTACAACTAAATAGAGAACTTTAAAAATTATCAAGAAAAGGCTCATAAATAAAATCAACGAAGTTTCTTATAAATAACTTAATTATTTGAACTAAAAAAAATTGCTAATATGTTTAGCACAACATCATTTATAGGTGAATTTAATTATTTGAAGTCTCGTCAAACTCAACTTTTTTAAATACTTTTAGTAAATTTTTATTTCTTTTGTGTTACTTTAATATACATTTTAGATTATTATTGTGAATTTTTCTGTTAATAATTAAATTTAATACATTAATTTTGAAAATATAATTAATTTTTTAACCCTCATAAAATTAATATAATTCCACCTGTGTACAATGTCATATATATACATTCATATCCCCAAAGTACAATTAAAAGTTTCCTCATGAAATTTAGTAGAAACAATGTCACTTGATTGCTAAATTTATTCGTGTTGTTTTGACATTTCTAAATTCTATCGCAATCATAAAGAGAATTTAGTTAACAATAAAAATTGTCAAGAAAAGACTTAGAAATAAAATAGATGGTGAATTTTTTACAAATAATTTAGTTATTTATATTGAAAAAGATATTATCAGACTATTTAGTGAATATTAATTATATACTGAATGTGATTATTTGAAGCATCATCAAATTCAATTTTCTTAATTAGTTATTGTAAATTTTTAATTTTTTTAATATTTATAAAAAGATTTATATTTGACTTTCTGCAACGACACAGACGAAAATTGACCCCGCAATATATTTCGTCTTACCACTAAATCAAATCATGTAAGTTTTAATCTTGTGTAATTTAAAAACAATAATTGTTTGTTTGTTCTATAAACATAATTTGTTATAATGTTAGCAAATAATCTAGTAGTTTTGGTCAATATTTTCCAAAACTCCGACAAATTTTGCAGTATGTACCGGTTGCTACCAACAATATAAAGACGGACATAATTAGTGTTGTTTTGATCAAATAACATAATTTCGTGTAATGTTTCAAAATATCTAGTTTTGATCAAGAATTTCCAAAAATCAAGTGTTTTTACTTTTCTACCAGTTGACACCAACATTATTAAAGAATAAATACTTGTAACAACTTCATCCCAAAATAAATGGAGGAATTTATTCTCAAGTTGTAAGTTTGTCAGTATACTCTAATTGAAACTTAACAAATTAGTCCTTGTCACCCATGTGACCATTAATAGAATATTTCACATTCTCTAAACTATCTTTAATTCAGTAGCAAGAATTTAGACTTCTAATTTTAAAGTACTTTGTTTAAATCTTCTTAAAGTAATGGTAAAATGATCATGTCACTTTTAATTAATAAAAAAAAAATCATTTTTTAGATTATTTTTTTAAAAAATAAACTTAATTTCAATAAAATGAAAAACAAAGTAGAAGACATAATGAATTTTGTCTCTTCTCTGTTTTCCTCTACTGTCCATAATTAAATATAATATTAATGTTTGTTACACAAACTTTATCTTTACTTATTATTTTTTTAAAGATTAACATTAGTAGTTAATTTTTAATTTTTGCTAAAGGAGGAGTTGAATTCATAACTTAATTTTTTATTACTTGGTTTTCTATGTTCTTCTCTCAAACAATGAAATTATTTTATAACTTATTAAGTCTTCACTTATTCTATCGTAGTTTTATTAGTGGGTGATAAAAAACTTTAAATTTATTGCAAAATAACATCTGAATTTTATCTAAACATCAACATAATTACAATATTTTTTTAATTAAATATATTAATTTTCTTTAATCAATTTTTATTTAGTTTATTAACATTTTCCTATCAAAAGATGTAGACCTTCATGTGTTAATTTGTACACTAACATTTTCCATAAAATAAACAAAAGAACAAAAATAAGACCTGTTATTTCATTTATAAATAAAAGGACCTGTTTGAGGTAGGTGAGATGCTGCAGCTTGTTGCTGTCATGGCATTCCATCTTTGATTGATTTCATTAATTATAAGCTGTGATGACCCAAATTAGGAGGCACATATTCAGCAAAATGCAGCAAGTCAAATAGACCATATGTTTTTATGTCATTCAACTATATTTCCCTATCAATCATATTAATCTTTCATATACATTTTCTACCTTCCTGCTTACTTAATTTATTTTATACACTCACGGCCTTAAAAACCTTACCAAACAAAAGTTGACAGGTGAAAAAATATTAAGTGAATCTTTAGTTTTACTTTTAGTGGAGATAAAATTTATTATAGAAGTTTAGAGTTAAGTTTATCACGTTTAGATGTGTTTTAAGAATATTAATTTTGACTTTGGAATTGATTTTAACTTTACAAAATATGTGGTGTTTGTCTTTATAATTGATTTTGTGTCAAATTATTTGTTGAACTCACTTTTAAATGAACATATTCAAACATAAATCACTTCACGTTAAATTCTTTTTTAAAACAAAATTGATCTTGCTCGCAACAAAAACAAACACATAATAATAAGAAGACAAATTATAAGGTGAATGTGGACCACAACTGAAAAGACAACTGAAATTGTAACAATGGTTGACTTATACTTCTTGGTATAAGTAAATGGTCATCTTCGTTTTTATGGTTGAGAGCCTCAAATGATGACCTGATTGATATCGATTAGATGAATTGAATTTTAAAAATATATTTGTTTTTTCTTCTTCTTACTTTTATTGAACTGACTTCAATAGAGTAATTGTTTAAACCATAAAGACAGATGAAAAGGATGTTACATATATCTTTAAAAATTATTATCGATCATCGTTAAGATTTCAAGTGACTTTTAAGAAATTCTTTGAATATGTCCAATAAGAAACTCGAACTTCTTAACCTGAAAACAAACATCTAGGGCTAGTCTTGGCAAATAGTACATATAGGGGACTGTGACCCTTTGTCAGGAAAATGACTCATTGTGCAAGGGGTTGAAGACATAGGGTATGTCTGGTCAACAACAGTCACAGGCTTAAAAACAAGGAAGTTGAGTTTGATTTTGCTTGAAGTTTAACACTCTCAAGTTTACTATTTTCTTGAGCTGAAATAATGACAACTTTGAGCCACTATTGCTCCAATACATACTAGTTTATTTAACTTTCGAAAAAAGTGACTTTAAAGATTGCACAATTTTATTTTTTGTGAAAAGCATAAACTTTTTTTTCTTTTTTTATCTGAAAGATCACTTTTTATTATAAATTAAAAAAATTATTATAGTTACACCTTTTTTTTCACTTGTAAAAAAATAAGTTACAGCTTTATTCAGAAACTTCTCTAAGTAGATTTTTCGAAAGAATAAATTCTAATTTTGTTTAAGAGTTTAGAAAAATAACTAAAAGATTTTAAAATGATTTTTTAAAAAGTGAAAAACACACTCTCTAAAACTAATTTTCAACCATGTCTTCATGATTGGATTAAACTTATGTAAATTCCACTAAATTATGGTGTTTAATTTCTATAAATAAGAAGACTCATTTTTAAGTGGTGAGATATTTATGAATTTCACGTAAATATAAGTGTCAAAGAGAATATTATTAACATTTCTCTATGCAACATACCAAGGCATAGGAAATGGATTGGCAACATTGTTGTTTAAATCTCACCTCCATGTTCAAGACAACAAATGACATATTGTAAAATGAGTGTTGCTAATCCTAAGTGTATGTTCGGAAAATGAATTTTCCATGGTGATAATAAGTCACGTTTACACAGAAGCTAAAACATATGCTAAGTGTATTTGGTCTAAAAGGACTTTTCTTATTTTGGTAACAATTTAGTAGGTTTATTTTTAGAAAGATAAATAATGAGGAGGAGAGAAACAGAACACACACACAAAAAACTCTTCAAAATTATCATTGAATATAAGCCCTGTCCATATTTACACAACAGTGCATTTAGCATCTTCCTAGTCATGAAGCTTTACAGCCAGAATAAATAAAAAAAACTCAAATAAGTATGGAAATATTGCAAAATTTACATGAGATACAAACAAGCCTAAGAAAATGAAACAATTTTTAAAAAGTTAAAGGATATTGAAGCATTTTGAATTGATGTTTACATGCTGTGATCAAATTGTGTAGTAAAGGTTGTAGTTGCAGCTGATGCAATGGTAGTGTCCTGGTGATCTGAGGCAGAGGATGTATTGTATGTAGATGTAGTCTTCAAATCAATTATACTTTCTTGTTTCTTTCTAACTTTGAGGTCCATAAAATCAGAAATCAAGGCAGGTTTTGTCATCCTACTGTCATCAACTTTCATTTCTCCGGTGAGCATCTTGACCACAGAAGACATGGACGGCCGGTGCTTTGGAGATTCCTGAGTGCAAAGAAGGCCAATCTTCAGAAATTTACAGGCCTGCTCGGCGTAGAATTCCCAGTTAAGTGATGTATCTACCAGCCCAACTAATTCATTTTGCTCGTAAAGTGCCCATGCCTATATGAACAACAAAAGTTTAGATAAGAGTAGGTCCAAAAATATCATATTGTTAGAACAATAATCTCGGTTCAAAAAAAAAATGAAAAAAACGAAAACAAACAACACGAGATGAGCAAAGTGAAGTAAGCAATTTTAAATTATAAATAAACTTGAAATGGTTCAGCTTGTAGTATGCTTTTGCATATGAATACAGGAGGTAAATCATTACATAGAGATGAGCACACACATTTCAGAAGATTGAAGAAACAAATTGGTTGAAGAATTGATGGCATGCTAATAAAAGATATGTGAGTATGATTAGGATGAAGAAGTACATACCCTCTCTAGAATGAATTGTTCATTGGATGGCAGTCGCGAGTTTGTGTTACATCTTCCACTGACTATCTCCACAAGGAGGACGCCAAAACTGTAAATGTCTGCTTTTCGTGTAAGCCTCCCTCCGATTGCATACTCCGGTGCCAAATAACCTCTGAAAATATACCATGCATCAGTAAATTTCTGACACAATAATTCATCAAAAATAACATTTGCATAGCATATGTAAACAGAAAAAGAGAAGCATTTTAAAGTTTCAAATTTCATCAAGAGACTGTAAATTACAATACTTACAGTGTTCCTGCTACACGTGTGCTGACATGAGTCACGTTCGCTGGAATAAGCTTTGCAAGGCCAAAATCGGAAATCTTGGGTGTAAGGTCTTTGTCAAGGAGAATATTGCTTGCTTTTATATCCCTATGAACAATAAGAGGCCTGACTTCTTCGTGAAGAAAGGCAAGTCCACGTGCAACCCCAACGCATATTTTACATCGCGCTCGCCAATCAAAGTGGATACTATTGTGACTTCCACCTGATGAGGAGAGGAAAAAATTGACGAAAAAAATTATTTCAGTAATAAAACAAATCCATGAAGTAAGCTGTTATTATAATTTTATGCAGAAAACTTTTTCCAAAGGTTTTCACCAACAATATTTCAAAGAAACGCTACTACTTATCATGTCTCAAACTAAGCATCAACATATAAATCACATACAATTATCTAGATAAAATATATAAGAAAATGCATTCACCTAGAAGAGTTTGTGCAAGACTATTATTCTCGAGGTAATTGTAGACTAATATCCTGTTATCTTTTTCCACACAACAACCATATAACTTGACCAAATTTTCATGCTCTATTTCGGATATCACATTAATCTCTGTCAAGAACTCCTTCACTCCTTGTTTTGATTCTGCTGAAAGAACTTTTATAGCAGCAAGTTTTCCATCTTTAAGTTGTCCCTGATCATCCACCATGTTCAGGTTCCATAATCATTGATAAATAAAAGGAAGAAAAATTAAAAATCATACAGTAGTCTAGTTTACCTTGTAGACAGGACCAAAACCACCCTCTCCGATTTTATTGGCCGGACTAAAGTTATCAGTGGCATTCCTTAGTTCTCTGTAGCTATAGATTCTAACATTATGAATGCCTGAAATATCTGTTCAAAGTATATTCAATTAAAATCTAATATCGTATGTAAATTTTTCAATGTATTAGTATCATAGATATCCAAATTCAAGAATACAACCACATCCCTTGCAAACTTTTAAAAACTATAACAGTAACAATACAATATTGGTATTAATATTATATATTGTAACTTGTTAGTTTCCTAACCTTCATCATTGTCTGGATTTTGTCTCGATGAAGACGATGTTTTACTGAATAAGAAAGGGAAACAGGTCATGTCTGAAATGATATATCAGAAAGTATCTTTTGATGTCAATCAAATTGCTTCAAATGAAAAGCACTTCCAATGTAACCTGAATGAAACATAAAAAAAAAAGTGTCAAATTAGAAAACTAATTGAAAATGATGCAAAAATCTCAGGCCTTAAAAAAGCATAAAAAATACATTCATGTTTTTTCATATTGGATACAGTGAAGCTCAGATATTACCATAAAAAGATCTAAACAATTTAAGCAAATTCAACTGATTTATCTAATTTGTAATTTTGAAAGGAAAACATTATGAAAACTCTAAAAAAATATAGAGAAAACCATGTGCTCCATTGTTTGTTTCCAATGGCATGAAAAATAAAATGAGAGCATTATTTCAAATGAAAACATGCTTTTGACTTTATTCTATAATAACAATAATTTCTCAATAGCAGGGTTGAGTCCAGAAGAAGTAGTTAGACTCTCACAACGTAGTGGACTCATGTAAACCACATTTAGTATCCAAAGTGCATCAAATAGGATTACCTCATGTGGTGAGAAGCTATGGAAAAAAATTCTCTTGTTATTAGCACTATGCTTTGCATAAGCTATGCTCAAAGGTCAAAGTCTTAAATCTTAATAGTTATTCAGTTTGTGATATTTTTCACAGCACAACGAAGATTAAGAATGAAAAATTAGACTAAATTGACCAGAAGCTAAACCATAAAAAAAATCACACAAACACACAGAAAATAAGATAATATCCCAAAAAAGTGTTGAGAACAACCATGATAACCCACAAAGCAAAAAGAAAAAAGATTGCAACTTTACGAAGGAAAAAAGAGAAATAAAAACAGAACAGAAACTAATAATAAAAAGGTTATACAAAAAAAAATGAAATGAAACAAATGTTACCTCAGAAGAAGGTGAAGTAAAGATTGGAGAAGAGAGAAGAGAAAAAGGTTATGAAATTAAAAATTGAATAAAAATTTAAATGTAAAAATAAGGGAGGAACCATGAAGCAATGTACACGCTTACTTTGAATCTTCTCTCCTTCCTTTTTGGTTTCAGACCACCGTGGCTGCTTGAAATATTCTTCCACATTTATTTACGAATAAAATTAACATAAATTTTAATAAACAAAAATAAGAAATTTTTTTATAGAGTAATTATCCTAAGTTATTTTTATAGTTTAATGGTTATTGAAATGTAAAATACTTTTACATACTCTATTTTTATTCAATGAATATATAAAATTATTTATATTGATTGTTATTTTCCTTTTTTTTTCTCAAATTCTATGCAATTATTAAAAATGTTTTTCCAAATTAATATTATTTTTAAATATAAACAAAATAAAAAATTGATATAAATATAAATTTTTTAAACTATTTTTTCCTAAGACACAAAGAAGTTAAATTATTAAAAACTTTTTGACTTTATATGATGATAAATATTAGTTGGGACGTGCTTGACATTCTAACTTGTTTTATATTCATGTAGTGGGGTGAACTATTTTTATATTCATCTCTTGTTATAAGTTATAACTTATAATGTTGGGAAAGATATGTATCTGCCACCTATCTACTTCACGACTTTTTATGAGTATTGTTTCCTCACTGGTATCTACGGTTATCCATGAATATTTATTAAATTAACACAAATATTTTTTTTATAAAATAAAAAAATGAATTTTCACACGAAATTATCTTGTTTAACACTTTTTTATTCATATAAAAAATTAGACAATTCATTATACATTTATCTCATCATATATTTTGTTAGCTTATAGTAGTTAATGAAAGAAAATAAACAAATACTAAAATTGATAGTAAAATGAAACCTTCTAAACAACAATGTATTAAATATTATTCAAAAAATTAAGATAAAAGGTATAGAAACAATTAAATAAGTTAGAAAATGACCATCGAATAAGGTAAAAATATAATTTTTAGGATTTTGTTTTCAAATTAACTATAAATATAAGTGTAATTTATTACATTTCATGAATCATGCATAGATTTAACCTGTGAGTATATGTGGGTGTGAATGTTTTGCTCTATCCCTAGTTAAGAATTGTTAATGGGCAATGATTTAACTAAAAACTAATATTTAAGGACAGTGTGATCAAACCTCTAATATTAATAAAAAATCATAGTCGTTTTAGTTTTCTAAATGGTATAAGGTGCTATCACTATCATTCTGAATGTATTAAAACAAAACAGAATATTTAATCACTCTTTTATTAATAATTTTATGAGACAAATTAATTAATAAAATATATGTTTGATAACTAAATTAATTAATAAAAAGACACATTTGAATACGAAAATAATTAATAAAATACATATTTAATTATATTTCTATATAAATTTACTTAACAATTGATTTATTATAAAATCATAATAATTAATTATATATAACTCAAATAAACCTATGAAATTTAGGGGACCGTGACATTTGTCATCCCACCACCCTTTAAATTAGTTTTATATGGAGTAACGAGTAAGGTCATATTTAATAAAGGTTTAATTACAGTTTTGACTCATCTATTTTAGCTGAATCGTAAAAATAGTCATTTCATTTTATTTCTCCTTAGTTTTGGTCCCAAAACAGAATTTTGATCCAAAATTTGATAAAGTTTCATTTTTTCAAGTCACACCACACCATTTACAATCATAAATTTCAAGTATAATTGTTGCACCACGAGATCTTGAGGCATTGTATGATTTAAATAAATGCAAAAAAAAAAAAAATAATAAACTTCATCAAGTTTTGAACCAAAATTCTATTTGGGGACTAAAACTAAAGATAAATAAAATAGGGAGACTACTTTTGCGATTCAGCTAAAATATGAGGACGAAAACCGCAATTAAGCATTTAATAAATAATTACTCTTGCTAAGCATGAGATAATTTTCACTCATAAGAATAACTATTATACTTATTCATGTTATTATTGTTTTAATAATGATTATATTTCAATGCAAATATATAATAAATATTTATTAAGTTTAATTTCTAGTTAATATGATTTTATAAAATACTTATTTTGGTGCAATTTTTGTTTTTATAAAATATTCATTTTCGTGTATTATGGACTTATGGTTATATTTTTATATAATAAATATTTATATCTTTATCTTATATTTATAATATAAATCCAATAATAATATTTACAACACACATATATATACAATAAATTTTAACTTATCTTAAATTAACAAATATTTAATAAATTAATGAGGTGAGGATTGTAAATATATAATCTATATATAATATCTCTATATCAAATAAATATAGTATTTCTTAATTACTAAATAAGTTTGAATCATTATTTTCTCAAATTAATTTGTTCTGATTCTATATATTTTTCATAAAAAAATATTTTATTGCAAAAAAAATTAGTTGATGATGTCATAACTCGATAAAATCACATTCTTCTCATTTCAAATTTCATTTTTCAAATTTTATATCTCTATATTTTTTCATCCAAAAAAATTTATATGACTTACCTTATAGAACAGACAAAATAATGAAAAGATATTTTTAAATTTTTTAAATAGCATTCATCTTCTCATAACTTTTGTTTGAAATGTAAATTTTAATTGTGTCAAAAACCGTTCACGAAATATTAATTTTATGATAAATTCTGAATATTATAATTTCAAAGAACAAAATTTAAATTCTGTACAAAAGAATGATCCTTAGATCTTATTTAGAATATAATATGACAAAAATAAGAAGATGCAGAGAAAACAAATTCTTATGATGACGTATGTCAAGTATCTTCCTAATTAAGCTTGTCTCCTAATATGGAAAATATCATGCCGTAAAGGGGAAGACAATCACAAGCACCCTCCATTTCTAGTATGAGTTTATTTGAATAAGGTACCACAAATGAAGTGTGTCTCATAAAGCTTGGGAGGAAGATTCGTTACGGGAACAAGACACTTTGGTGTCAAGTGTAATTGTATGTTCGTATTTTTGGTTAAGATTTTTTTTGAAATTTTATCTTTTTGTTATAATATTTTTAAAATTGAATTTTAAAAAATAAAATTTTAAATAAAAAATTAGTTGAAATAGTTTATCTTAAAATATTATTTTAAATATTTTATTTAGTTGCTATAATTTTAAAAATAATATTTTTAATTGATAATTAATGAATCTAAAATAATTTTTATTATTTTTAAATATTTTTTCTAAAAATTATTTTTAAAAATATAAATTTAAAATCAACTTTTAAAAATATTAATCAAACGGACCATTATATATTATAGATATAGATTTGTACACAAATTTCTTCACAAAACTTATTTCCTCACAATAATTGGATTATTTTCTAAAAAATTGTTTTAAATTAGTTATTGCTTTTTAATTGTACTATCTTTAGTCATATATAATAAAAATAACTACATATCACTGTTTTAAAAGGTAATTAATTTCATGTATTTAAAATAATAATAAAAAACGAGAATTTGTACTTGCCAAAAAATAATAGAAAAAAATAAATTAATAAAAAAGTATTGTATGAATTATATCATTAAATGCGGGAGAATTAGTTAAATTTTGTTAATAATCACATAAATAGATTTTTGCTATTTTTGTTGTTTATGTTTGAAAGGAAATACATGTAATTAATATTATATACATTACTTTTAATTTGTTATCCTGTACTTTATATTAATGATGA
Source organism: Cicer arietinum (assembly GCF_000331145.2). NCBI lineage: Eukaryota > Viridiplantae > Streptophyta > Magnoliopsida > Fabales > Fabaceae > Cicer > Cicer arietinum. The sequence continues at coordinate 42,583,521 of NC_021160.2, read as the reverse complement.
CGGCGAATACACTAATAGTTATAAAAATAATTTTATAAAAAATAATATTTACTCTATTTTAATTATATATTTTTCTTAAAATATGTGATATTGTTAAATAGATCACTCATTATAGGATGTATAGAGGATCTATACTACTATAGCACAACTCTACATAATTTTTTTTTTTTTTGAAAGTGACATTGAATATATATAATTCAAGAGAAAAGTATGATCGTTAATAATAATAATTGATTTAATCATTTCACTATATAATTTTAATTTTTATTGATCAATAACTATACAATTTATAATAACAAATTAATTGTTAGTATCAAATTATTTACACGGATAATGTATGTCCATTAAATCCAATAATTCAATACAAAACTTTGAAAAAACAACAAATTTACAAATACTGCTTGTTTGCAAAACAACGTCGGTCAAAAGTCACATGCCTGAGAAAATGTAAATTGTTTGACAATGTAAATTGTTGACAATGCAAATTGTTGATTACTTATTGCTTAACATTTGTTTAGATTAACAAACCCATGTTGTTGTTGCATGTGGCACGTGTTGCGTGTGCCATTGTCAAACCATATATTCCCCACTTTTGCCCGTCATGAATTCAAAAATACTATAAAATAAAGTCAATTACAACGACTCATTAATTAAATGTGCTTTTCTCTAATGTTTTTGTACATTCTTGACATATAGCCAATCTTACAATTACCCTAAATAGGCTTTATTAATGTTTTCGTACATTCTTGACATATCGCCAATCTTTCGATATAATACCCTTTATAATATTCGATATTGATATTAAGTTTAATTGTTATGTCTTTTCATTTAAACGTACTTTCATTTATATGTCGACATATATATTATAATTAATTATAAACATTATTTTAAATTTTTTCACATCAATATATATAGATTTAATCCATTGATATTACTGTAAAACAATCTTATTTTCAATTGAGGTTAATTGGTATATATATACATCGTTAAATAGTGTGTGCATGAAGCAGTCATAAAATGGTGTGTGAATTTCACACTTGCACCAATTATGAGAGGATGACGATGATCTCCATAGGTTGACTATCACATGAGGCACCTAAGTCTAACTTTGATTATGGCATGTTGTCTTAGGACATCTTACACATTCTTACACATTTACAAATTACAACCCAAGAATATTCTTCACACAAATAATAGAATATCACTTCTCTTTTGACACCTTAGGATTACACCTAAAAAGTTAAAAATAAAACAAGTAGCTAGAGAAAACAATAGTTTAGATAATTAACCAATTGAAGCACAAGATATAACTGAAATTACGTGGAGTAAAAAATTCTCAAGAAACATATTAGTATGTGTAAAATAAATTGAAAGTAATGAAAAATAATTTTGACAAAATTTCAATGTATAATTTAGTTGTTAATTAAATGAGCTTGCAGAAGCCTCTTATTTATATAGAAATAGGGAGACCCATTTTACATTTTTAATTAGGTTATTCGTTTGTCGTCAATGAAAATATATATTCTTTATCATAATCGATTTTGGCTTTAGTTAAAAAAACACGATGTCGATTTTACATTGTAATCTTCGATTTTTTTCATGTATATCTTCTCTTTTTTAAAAAAATCTCCATTATATGATACATTGAAATTTATATATCAAAATGCTCTACTTTTATGACTTTTAAGAGATAGCATCTCTGCCCTGCGACTACATGAATAATGATTTTTTTTCTTCCTACATGCGACATCTATAACCTTCAGTTTGATTTTAACCTCTCAAAAATATTAAAATTAAAAATTAAAAATTAAAAAATTAAAAAATTATAGATAGTTGCATCTCCAAGATACGACCTCTTATTGTAGAAAAATAATAATTATTCACGTGGTTGCAGTATATAAATTTCAATGTATGGTATATCATAGAGTTTTTTAAAATAAGAGGATATACATAAAAAAAAAATTGTAATCTGATATGGCCATTAATATTATAATAGTCCTAAATTTCTTAGTGTTTTGGTAGAACTAAAATAATGGTGTAGTAATCTCCGTGTACTTTTTGTTGTAAAATCATTCGTAATATGTTTATAATTAATTTTCTTTCTAAAATAATTTTAGATAGAAATCAAATTATTATTTAACCTATTTTGTTACGTACTAGATCACAAATAAAATTTCAATAATTACAAGTATATAACATGTCTCTAAGCAGAAAAAACGATAATATATATAATTAATGACTCTTTTTATAAAAAACAATTGAGTTTTAATTTAATTAACAAAAGTTGGTGTATTTAAACATATCAGTGTATTATAAATTAACTAGATCACAAAATTGGTGTATTATATATTGTCTCTAGAATATGAAGTAGTAATAATTTTATTTTCTAGCATTACAAAAATAATTAAATATTTTTACAGAAGATAACATCATAAAATTTGATTTTGATTAAATTATTAAAATATTTAAAATGACTTTTGGATATTTAAATAAAATTTCATCATCAACATCGTGATTGCTATAATAGAAAGAGAATAAGAAAAAAGAATTAAAAAAATCTGATTGGTTGGGAGAGACACATAGTGAAACTCTTTTGGATTGATGATAACACAGTGAACACATCAAAATTAAAGAGTGATAAAAGTATCAAGAGATATTAAAGAGATAATCGACTACATAATTGAAATTTAGATTAAATATATTTATCTCAAATTCTTTCGTATGACATATTCTTTATTTGTTATTTTGTTCAAATACTTTTTATTTTTTGTTGCACTATATTTTTCAAAAATAAATAAATTGTTTCATAATATTTTTTTCTTAAAAATTTATATTTATTTTTTTATAATTATTCTGCTTATTATTCAAAAGTTAAATAGAAATTCAAGATTTAGTTTTACTCCTCAAATTTTCAAAGGAAATTACTCAAATAATCTGAAATTCAGTCAAAAATAAGTAAAACTATTTAAGGATTTTTCCTACCAATATCATACTTGGATACTCTTTGATAAAAAAATTAATTTTTCATTTAATATAAAATTGAGAAATTTATTTTTAATTTACAATTTATGCGTCCTGAATTTTAATTACATAAACCATAAAAACTACAATTTAATATATCATTTTTTAAATTAAAAATATATTTTTTATATTATATAAATAAATTGTGTATATTTTATACCGTTAAGACCGTTATCTTAAACACAAATTAGAATCACCACTATTTAATCAACTATGGAGTTACTTCAATATTCTCATCACAAATTCTCAACATCACTATCATTAATCATATCTCATCACATAAACTCATCACAATTTTATAGCACCACTATCATCAATCATACATTATCATATTGACTTATCACAAATTTATAACATTATTATTATTAATTATACATCACCATAATCACATAAATTTATCAAAATGAATTCACCTTTTATTATCACATCACATAAATCCATCTAATCAAACATATGCACCAAATTTATTTGACATCTCATATCACAATAATATCAAATACCATACATTTAACGAAATTAAATTAAATATCACAATAATATCAAAGGTCACACATTTAACGAAATTAAATCAAATATCACAATAATATTAAATACCAACAAAATTAAATCAAATATCACAATAATATCAAATGCCACACATTTAACAAAATTAAATCAAATATCACAATAATATCAAATGCCACACATTTAACGAAATTAAATCAAATATCACAATAATATAAAATACCACAAATTTAACGAATCAATCAACGCCTTATAAGTATTTCTTTTCCACATTTTAATCTCATAATTTTCATTTTGCACATTAATTAATTTATCACTCAAAGGGCTACTGCCGTACGTAGCGAGCTCCGGACGAATCGTTGAAAAATACGGTTTTCCCGTTCATCTCACAATATATTATACTCATGAGTTCATACGCTCTCTCACCTCTTACCTTATTTCTATGTTTTCACACACGAATGCGGTTCCACGAGAAAACAATTTTTGTTCTTTTACTCTTTGTCTTTCAATTGATCTAACTCGACAGTTTATGAGTAAACGTCAAAATTAAATTATGCGAAGACACTATAAAAACCAATTTCGAAATTCGGTTAAGGAAACTTACTATAAATCAGAAAAACCAATTAGTGGATAATATAACCGCTTTTAACATGATCGTTTGACGTTGGTTTTACTCAAATCGGACTTACGGTGAAGGAGATCAGTGCAAAATAATGAATTTACCAAACGGAGAAGTCGAATATTTTAGAGAGAAATTAGATGGTTACAAATTTGGGAAGATGTGTTTAATTGACTAGCTAAATGAATGAAAGAAGATACTTAAATTTGGACGAAAACGGAGAAAATTTTCTGAAATAGTTATCGATTATGGTGCCAATTATTTTCCTTTTTCCTCCAAATGCGTCTGCCCTCTTTTGTTTTATTTGCGTATGCTATATTTCCTTCTTTCTGTTTCCAATTAAAATTCTTGTTTTTTTATTTATTGTTCAATTAGGGTTTACTCTTGCATATGGGTTACTCTTTTATTTTATTTATCTATTTTTTTTAAATAAAACAAGCAATTATCAAAACTATTTTTTTACACAATTTAATTACTAAAATATTACAAATATTTCAAAACTAATATTTTATACAATAAAGTAATTAATTTTTAAAATACATTAATAACCAAAATTCTCATATTCTAAATAATCACTATAATAATACTTATCTTTTCAAATACTCAAAAAAAAAAAAATTATAACCATAATTAGAGAATAGTCAAAATTATAAAATAAATAAATATAACATCAACACTTTATATTAATTACTAAATCATAATAAATACATATAAAATCACAATATCATAATAAATATATAAAAATAAAGGAAATCAAACACAATATCACTATTATCCCAAAATAATTATTTATAAAATAAATAAGTAAAAATATAAAATAATTATAAATAATTGAAATATAACTACGTGCACATTTAACATCAATCAAATGCATTGTAAAATATCACTTTAATTGTGTACACGCATATACGCGTAAAATCGCCAAAAATCTTATTCTTTAAAATATTACACTAAAATATTATTTTGAAAAATATACAAAATATAATATCTGTTATTTAGATTATTCATTTAGTCCATTATGTATAAAAGTAGCACATCATCTAAAACACCCATATAACGAAAACTAATCACGAAATTTATCAACATGTATTTTAAAATAATTTTAACACCAAATTAATTATTTAAATAATATTTCACTAATAAAATAGTTTATTATAAAATTTAGGGTGTTACAATCTGCATCCCATAACCTTTTTTCTTTAGGTAGAGACATTATGCTCCAAGCTTGATTGGCTTCTAAAGCTGCCAACTAGTCTGCCATAGTCTTTCTCCATTCTTCATATTTTACAACTTGATGGTAGAATCGAGGTTCGTAAACAACATTGACATGTAAGAGGTAATCCCTGTAAGTATTAGATAGTTTAGAGTAAGTGAGATGATTTTGTACATGATTGCAATATATTCAAGACAAACATAATTATGAAGATGATGAGGAGCTCTGTGCACTCTAGAAGATCTTCTTGGTAGATAAGGAGGAGCTGTAGGTGGCTGATATGTGGGATTAGTATCATTAATAGGAGTGGTGGTGGAATCATTGTGATCTGGAATAGTGTGATGGAAAGGATCTGGTGCATCAGTAGAGGGCGTGTTATGATGAAAAGGGAAGATATTTTCATGGAAAACAACATCTCTAGAGATAATGAAGGTCTTGGCAGCAATGTCATACAACTTATATCCTTTGTAGCCTAAAGGGTAGCCAACCAAGACATATGGCTTGGCACAAGGGCTGAACTTGGTTCTGCTTTGAGGAATGGTAACTGCATAGGAAAGACATCCATACACTTTAAGATGATTGAAATTAGGGACAACTTGATAAAGAAGCTCATAAGGGTTGCATTCTTCAAGACTGGTGAAGAAGTCCTGTTGATGATGTGGACAACACTACTAACACAATCACCCCAAAATTTGAGAGGAATATGAGATTGGAAAAAAAAGTGCCCGTGCTACATTGAGGAGGCGTTGATGCTTTCTTTCAACAACTGAATTATGTTGTGGCCTATAAGGGTATGAGAACTGGTGCTCAATGCCTAATTCCTGCAAAAACATAGTGAAAACCAACTCCTTGGCATTGTCAGATCTAATGCATTTCATGGACTTACTAAATTGAGTGTGAACAAAAGAGAAAACTGCTTCATGTGGTGAGCATTATTAGACTTATGTTTAAGCAAATATAACCAAGTAAATTTGCTATAATCATCCACTATAGTCAAAAAAATATGCGCGACCATCATAAGTAGGTTGGGCTAGAGGTTCCCAAATATCACAATGAATGAGATCAAAAGCATGAGTAGAAAAATTATTATGATCATCAAAGGATAATCTATGAAATTTAGCCAAAAGACAAACATGACAAGAATGAGAAGAAAAAATTGGAGCAATTCTAAAATTCATTTTATTGCCAACAAGTTTTAAAACAACATCAAATACATGTCCCAAACGAGAATACCATAATTGGTATTTAAGATTGTCAACATAATTTGTAACATTAGGAAAAACAAAAGAAAGTAAAGATGCATCAACATGAGCACACTGATTTGTTGTATCACCAATAGTTGTTGGAGAAGTATGGGCATAGAGATATAAGCATTGCTTCATATCACCCTTGCCAATCATCCTCTAGTGTGTTGACTCTTGAATCACAAAATGATTAGTGTGAAAAGTGAGAATGTAGTGGGAGTCCTTAGTCAAAGAACTAACAGACAAAATGTTGACCATGAAAGTAGGAATATAAAGAACATTGCTAATTTAAAGATTGAGACTTAAAGAAACGCAACCAATATCATGTACTTTAACCTAAGCTTTGTTGGGAAGGGTAACAAAGGTGTTAGACAAAGAGGCATAAGAAGTAAAAAAATTCAAATTAGTACAAATGTGAGATGTAGCACCCGAGTCTACAATCCAAACATTATAAAATAAGGAATCAAGACTAGGCATAGAACAATCCATGAAGTGATTATTAAAGAAAGAGCAAGAGATACCAATTTTCTCCTCTGAATAATTTTGAGTAGGAGAGGCTACAAGATTTAGATGCGCTTGAAATCAATAGATTAATTGTTGATATTGTTGGGAATTTAGTTGAGGAGGTTCAGAAGAGCCAAAATTAGAGTCGACAACTTGATTGATTGAGTGAGAAGGCTTAGATTGGTTGATTGATTTGTAGCATGTAGGAAAACCATGGAGTTTGAAACACTTGTATTTAGTATGTCCTAACAGGCCACAATGAGTGCATATAGGACGATATTTTTTTCCTTTGGACTTTGGATTCTTGGTTTGGACAACACAAGCCATTGCAGTTTCAGAAGGAGGTTGAGAAGACCTAACTTGTATTTGTTTGTCGTCTTGAGTTACAATGGCAAGAACACGATTCAGATGAGGAAAAGGATCACTCAACAAAATCTGACCACGAACATGGCTGAAGTCATCATTGAGGCCCATGAGGAAGGAAAAAATGTACTCGTGATGCAAATAATAGACCAAAGGTTAAACATTACCACAATGACAAGAATGAATGGGACGAAATTCACTAATTTCCTTCTAAAGAGCTTTGAACTTGGTAAAATAATTGCTGACATATGAAGAAACTTGAGTGCAAGAAAGGAGATCTTTTTTAACTGAAAAATGTGAAGCCCATTGTTTTGATGAAATCGCATGTGAAGGTTAGCCCAAATCTCAGAAGCAGAGTTTGAGTAGATTGTGGAAGCTTGAATTTCTTTTGAAACAAAATTGAGGATCCAAGAGGCCCCAATGCTATTGTTGCATCGCCATGCAAGAAATTGGGGATCGTCTTCAGCAGGTTGCACGATGGAACCGTATGCAAAACCTAATTTGTTGTGACCAATTAGCGCCATCACCATGGCACGACACCAAGAACCATAATTTTCCCCTATAAGGGAATGGGTAACAAGCACAAGACCAAAATTATTCAAATTGGAGATGAAGAAGGGATTGACATTGTTGTTGTTGTGGGGATCCTCCATGATGTGAAGAAGAATAAAAAAGAAAAAAAACTATATTACTGCTGATACCATATTGAAGTTTATTATATCATGAATGAGAAATTTTGTTGAATATATTACTAAATTGCATTAAACGAGATGTGAAAAAGATTATAAAAAAAAATTATATTCTTCTGTGTCCATCTAAACAATCCTCTCTCTCTCTCTCTCTCTATATATATATATATATATGCACTTGCACTATAGTAAGAAAACATAAAGTAACTTCCTAACTAACTTGTTTGTAACTTTTTATGTAATTTATCTTAATTGTGTAACAAACTAATTGAAAAATACTGAAAAATTAGAACTAACTTAATAGATTTAATTTACTTAATAACTCATAGATGAAAATGGAGCAATATGTTCAATAATTTTGATATTCCTTATAATTAATAAATAATAGGCCACTACTTTTTACACTAATGTTTCTATCAAGTCTAAAGTGTTATTCAAAGAGGGAAAAGTGTCCAAATTTTAATAAGGTATGTGAAATGGAAAAAGCGTTGAGCCTGGATGTGCATACAGGAGGATATATGGACTAAATAGGAAGTAATATTCCAAATCAATTGATGCCAAAATCATCTTGTTCTCGTGAAAATTCAAAATTTCAATGATAAATCTACTCACTTTTGTGCTACTTCTAATCATGAATGCATCACATTATTTAATAGAGCAATGGGGAATGAGCCATATTCTATTTGCTATTATATTTGATAGTCAATGTGTTGACTATCCAAGAGAAAAAGTTAGAGTAAAATATGTAAGAAAAATGGAGATAAAAAAATAGTTTTAGAGTAAATTTGAGAAGTTAATTGATTATTTTTATTTTTAAATAATAAGATGAGTGTCAAATATTAGTACTTGGGGAGAATAAATATTATTATACATTTATGAAACTCAATTAACTTTTTAGAAGAAAAAAAGGACAATTTACTCTCTCTGACCCAAATACTATTCTTATTCACCTGAAGCCATATGGGCTCTAGCTATATGTTCTACATATCAGCCCAACTCAGAAAATTAAGCAGAAAAATAGAGATTATTTTTCCACCTTACCTATATTTCAAAAAGTACACGTAGAAAAAATACAATTCTTTTTTCCTCTTAAACATATAAAACTCGAACCAAACTCACTTATCATACCTCTTTAAAAATGTTAATCACAATGAATAAAACTAATTTGTTCTTCATTAGTTTTGTTTGAATCAAATTTCACAAGAAAATATTACGAAAGTCGAATCAATTCAAATCTCTTATTTATTTATTTATTTATTTATTTTTTATTAAAAGTGGTATTTATTCTTTGGAATCAATAAAAATTTTAAAGTGATAAAACTCAAATAATTTAGAAATAATTATGATAAAACTCAAATAATTTTAAAGTGAGATGAGAGCAATATTATTTGATGAATAATTTTATCCTTCAAATAAATTATGTGTTAAAAAATCATCAAAGGTTAGTTAAAGATTTTCCAGAGCCTACTATTTAAATTATAAATATACTTAAATGATGAATATAAAATATTTTAAATTATGAAATTTTATAAAATTAAATAAAGTTTAATTTTCATACACATCAGAATTAATCGTATGTGTGATTTTAGAAATAATTATGATAAAACTCAAATAATTCTAATAATCTAATAGTTGTAATTGATTACCAATATATAAACACTTTAAAGTGACGATGTATAAAATAAATTCCATTAAATATCTATACCTATATATTAAAGGAATACCAATTTTTAGTATAGTATTATTCTTTTGATTTTATCTTTTGTTTAAATTATTATATTTATAATTTTATTTCTTCTCAATTAGATAACAAATTAATTTATTGATAAAAGAAACAATAATAAATTTATTTAAAATATATATTCTATAGTATAAAAGATACTAAGTTTTTTATTAACTTTTTCTTCTAATTTTATCGTTTATTTAACTTATTTTATTTATAATTATTGTTAGATCAAATTTAGTTAGTTAGCACTTTCAACTTATATGAAAGATGGTAGAGAATAGTATTTGATGAAATTCTTAGGGTAAGCTCTAAAACACTTTATTGTATTTATAGACTTCCAATCATAGTGTAAGTTAGTTATACATCAATTACAACTGACTTCAAATTATTCAACTTACAACATTGGCTTGGTGATACAACATTTACTATTTCAAAGTTTCTAAAGATACAACATTTACTATTTCTCTTAATTCTCTAAGCTTCTCAATCTTCATTGGCTTGGTGATGATATCAACTTCTTGCCTTTTAGTATTGCAATGAGCTTTATCAATTTTTTCTTTATGTACTTTCTCACGGAAAAATAACTCACTTTTGACAATAGGAGAAAACATTGGTAGAACTCTAGCCCTTTGTGATCTCATCTTTGCATGACCTTAAACTGGCTCTACATCTGCATTTGGAACTTTATTTGGTGATATATCAATGTCTACATCAATTAGCAAAATTGATTTTGTTTTCCATCAATATACTTTATAAATTTGAATAAATTATTGTAACATTTTAGTAAAATAAAGTAGTGAATTCATAAATAAATAAATGAATTTGATTTATATATATTGTCACTATAAAGAGTTTTTATGCGTTCAATCAAATCACAATCTTTAGATGAGTAATAATATTTGATTTTTGTTATAACTACTTTTAAAATCACGCACATATATTGATTATAATGTGTCGAAAGTGTAAAACATTTTATATTATCGATGGATGAAAATTAAACTCTAAAAAAGTAATATATTTTTTTGACGGAAAAAAATGATATATATAATTTAATTTATATGCACTGTCAGTGTAAACTTTTTTTATATCATCAATCAATCACAACTCTTAAATCGTTAATAATATTTGACTTTTTTTCGTAATTACTTATAAAATGACTAATATGATTTATTATGATTTACCGAATGTGTAAAAAAGTTTACATTGTTAGTGCATGAAAATTAAACTCATATATATAATAGACAAAATCTCTTTCTCTCGTCTCTTAACTTAATTTCATATAACAATTCAATTATTTATCTTTTTCCTCCGATTTGGTGCTTTATTTAATTTTAAGTAACAATTTGATCATTTAGGTCTTAAAATGTCAATTATGTTATCCATTTTTTTTTACCTAAACTCAAAAAATTCTTCAAACTCTTCAAACAAAACCCATAAAATTCATTACCAATTTTAAGAAAATTTATATATTCATCAATTTCATAACTCAAATATTCAAATAATCTCATATCTCCATATCTAACAACAACAACACCAAATTTATCAAATAAAAAACTCATATTTTAAGATTTGATCCCCTAATCATCAGGACAATATCTTCTTCTTATTTCAATCATTCTCCAAATCAAATTCTTAACCTAAATCTTAAAATTTTCATTCTTTATTTGATGAATTTGACGTCGTTGGAGAAGAAAATATGAGTTTATTTGAATATTTGATTTTTAAATTTTGTGAAAATTTGGATTATGTTGAAGATGATAATTGATTTAATAGGTTTTGTTTGAAGATTTTGATGAATTTTTGGAGTTTCTATAAAAAAATGATAGTAATGTTGACATTTTAAGACCTAAAAAATCAAATCGTTATTTAAAATTAAATAAATAATCAAATAAAAAAAAAATAACTTGAAGTTAAGAGATCACATAAGATATTTTATTTATATAATATTTTAGAATTAAAAAATATACATAGTAAATATAAAATTATTTTACCCTAATCAAATAACAATTCACTATTTTGCTCCATCACTCCACCTTTATGCAGTTATTTTGAATTTGATCATATTATATAAAAATATAACAGTTTTTATTGTATGTTAGTGTAACACAGAAAAAATTATACATATATTTATAGATATCCATCATCCACATAAATATGCCTCAAACTAAATGGGCCACTCACCCATTGGGTTTAGTGGTTCTTGCATTAGTTAAATGACTTGTTCGTTGGGATTAAAAGGATCCTATTTAAATTATACATATACTTAAAAAATGGTGTATATTAATAACGTGAGACAAAACATATGCAGAATAATTTCACAAATGTCTAGTTTATTTAAGTTACTAATTAAAAAAAAATTAGTAATAAATATTAAAAATAGCATTTTCATTACCCACCTAATTTTGTGATTGTTAATTTGCAAACATCAATTATATTGCATTGCATGGTGATAATCTTGTTCTTAATAGAGAAATTAGTATTAGTGTAAATTTCAATGACAATGACCCATTGGAAAAAAGGAGCTTGCAATGCAATGCAAAGCAAAAGCACTGCCATGAATATTTTCACTGTTACAACTACTTCCCTTTCAAACCCAACCCTTTATCTCTCCTCACTAACTACATTTCTTTCACAACCCATTCACAATGAGTAACACAGCCTTCAAGGTTGCTGTCTTGGGTAGTGGAAGTATGCATCATATTTTACCCAATTCTTCATATCTTTTTTTGATTTTATTGATCTAATATTTGTATGTAATTATGATTATGAAATGGTTGCAGTTTCAGGAGCAGTTTGTGCATCAACTCTTGCTAGAAATGGAGTTTCTGTTACACTCTTTGACTCAGCTAGAGGCCCTGGTGGACGCATGTCCCAAAGAAGGTTCTTTTTTTTTTTTTTTTTTTTTTTTTTAAATGGGGTTTTTCCCCTTTTTTAATTTAATGGGGGTTCTGTGTAATTATTATTGTTATATCCATTTGGATTATTAGCATTTTGACGTGGTGTTGTCAATTGTGGATCGCACAAAATAGGGATTTGATCAAATTATTAGCGCGGCTATAGCCACTATTTGACAATCTTTTGTACTAAATAGTATATTGTTGAACAATACCTGATTTGCTTAAATTCTGCTATACTATATGGCCACTATTTAACAACAATGTTCAGAGACAATTTTTATATTTTATATATCATTGGTACAGAATTTTGCAGTTTCTTTCTGAAAGAATTTATTTATTTTTATTTTAATTTGGGTGTTTTTCATTGGTATATTTGATTATTGCATTGATCAGGGAGAACTATTATGTATTTCAATTTCTCAGTTTAGTAGCATGTAGCTTAATCTCTTAGTATCCATTGTTTGAATTGAAGCATTGTTTGAAAGCAAGTAATATATTCTTTATTTGGTCAAAGAAACAGTGATTGTATATAGTGATAATTACTTTAGTTTTGAAATCCTTTTCATTGGCTTAGTGGTAATTTGTAAGTGGGTCCTAATAAGTTTTTCCTATTCTCTGGAAATTCAGAGAGAAAACTGAAGATGGCAAGGAGCTGCATTTCGACCATGGTGCTCCGTTTTTCTCGGTTAGCAAGCCGGAAGTGGTCCATCTAGTTCAAGAATGGGAGTTGAGGGGTCTCGTAGCTGAATGGAAAGAAAAGTTTGGCTCATTTGATTTTCAAACCCTTAAATTTGACAACTTAGAGCAGGTTGACAAGTATTCTTCATATGTTTAAATTGATTAAGCAGTTATGTTTCTTCCATTTTTAACATCGGTTATGTACTCATCGAAATTATGTAGAAGACATGACAAGTAAAGAATCCTAGTGCATTTGTGATCAAATTTATTAGAATAGTGTTTTTCTCTGACTGACATATTTTTTAGGAAGGATTAAGCAAGAGATTTGTGGGTGTTCCAGGCATGAATTCTATATGCAAAGCATTATGCAACGAGAGTGGTATCTACTTAATTATTTTTATTAATTTACTTTTGTTGTTCAGATTTGACTCTAAACCACTCTTATTATTGTAATTTCTTATTTGTTAGGTGTGGAAAGCAAGTTTGGTGTGGGAATTGGAAGAGTTGAATGGTTGGAAGATGAGAAATTGTGGTCATTGATAGGGGTAGATGGACAAAACCTTGGTCAGTTTAAAGGACTTGTTGCATCAGATAAGAATATAGTTTCTACGAGAACCGCAGAAGTTACCGGTCGGTTGCCACCACTTGGTATGGATATGCTTTCTAGCCATCTAGAGAACAAACTAGCTTATATATTTGCTATTAAATTATTTACTGAATGAAACTGGCAAAAGCAACATAAGTGATTGTAGAGGGTAGCAGGTATAAGCCATTTTCTATGCAAATAATCTTGATCCGTAGTACTGTTCTTATTTTGGTAGAAGAGCATTTTCTACCACTTTTTCCTTGAATTGCTGATTAGCTATTGTGAAAATGGGAGATAATTTTCTGAATATTATTTCAAAGTTGTTAATAAAGTACAAACGCTAGTATGGTTATATAGGCTACTCTAAATCTAGCACTACTGATTAGTGGGCGGAATACAATTATTACAGATAATTACAAAATATTTTCTATTTACAATGGTTATTTTGGAAGGGTATTGTCCACCATAAAATGTTGCTATGAAGAGGATACAAGTGTAGATTAAAAGAGGCTTTGATGAATAATGATTTCACAACTGTTTTAACTGTATCATCTCTCTTTGGTCTTCTTGCTGCATCTTTTTTTATATATGTTATCTGATTTTGGTTGTCATATTTTATGCTTCAATGCGAAGCCTTGTCAACCATTTTATTTCTATCTCTGGAGGAAACAAATGACAACATTTTTTGGCCTCAGTTGATCCATATCGACCCCATTTACTTGGGGTATACTGGCTTGGCTGTTGTTTTTGTATAGATTCAACTTAAACTTCAACTTGATGAACTTGGAATTATGAAATATATTTTGAATGTTTTACACTCACCTATGGAATCTGCGAAGATGCAGATCTGAAGTTGCTGCCTGAGTTGTCAGAAAAGTTGCACAATCTTCCTGTTAGGCCATGTTTCGCAGTAATGCTGGCATTTGCAGAGCCTCTATCATCGGTATGATTAAATTATACAACTCAAGAACTGTCATTATATTCTATACTCTATAGTTTGCTAATACATGAATTTTATATGGCCCATTTGATTTTGGACCCATTTCATCTCATGCTTGGTTATAGCGCGATGATTCTTTATTTCCTGTTTTTTTATTGTAAAGCTTTCATGTTTTATTCCTTATTCATTTTCACACTCATGAAGTTATGGAGCTTGATATCTGTTAGTAACGGTCATTTTAATATTGGAACTGCTATAATAACTGTTTTGTAACTTCCATTTAATTACTAAATAAATAGAGAATAAGGGGAAGGGATAGGGATTAGGTATTTTGTATGTTGGGTTGCTTTGGGAGAGACTAGGCTCTCTAATTCCTAGAGGATTATGTTGGTTATTAGTAGTTTATTATTCCTATTGCAGCAAGTGTAATTTCCTATAGAATTGTTATATCAATAATAATATTCAGTTTATCATTCTATCCATTAGTCTCTTAAATACCAGTTTCTAACAATATCCTGTATGAAACAACTGAAAATTAGTTTCGCAGGAATAAGTCTGTTGCAATATTTTTTAACACTCAAATTCAAAAAGTATGTTGATAGTGTGATAAGAGAGCAGGTTGCTGGACCAGGAGTAATCTTGGACAAAGAACTCTAGTATTTAAACATAAGTTGTACCCTACAAACAGGGATGGTTATATGCATGTTTAACCACAATTTGGGCTATTGCACAGGGCCCTAAATATATTTTTTTTACTTATAAATAAAATGATGTTATTTAAATACAATATGAAGACTTGGTTGATGAATTTGCTTCAAAAAGTGTTAGAAAGAGGACTCTTTTTAAATAGCTAGAAGGTTAATACTAGCTTGAAGTTTTATTTTGATATTATTTACAATTTACTTATTTTGATGAATTTAAATAAAGTTGTTTGAGTTTTTGATGTTTCACTCGGTATAAATATAATATTTTGAAATAATTTATAATTATTAAAATTTCATTGTTATATTAGGGGCCCAATTTTTTAGATTTGAACAGGGCTTCCAAAAATATTAAGACAACCCTAGCTATAAACCCTAAGCTTGAATATAATACTTAGAAAGATATTGCAATCGCACTGCAGTCAGAGACGTAGGCATAATTGGCTGAACTCTGTGATCAAATATTGTGTATTGTCTGTTTGTGTTTTTTGATTTTTTTTTTTAATCGGAATTGTTTTTCTAACAAAGTATAATGTGGACTGCCTATTACAATGTAAAAGATGGGATATTTATCCTAATTATTTTTGTGTAAAGATATTGCATTTATAATCAAGTTAAGTTAAAGCTTGGCTATTTAATCTTCCATGTAGAAGTAGGAACATTTCTTGTGATGTAAAATCAAGGATCTTAATCTACAAAATTCAATTCTATGTTCAGATTCCAGTTAAAGGCTTCTCAGTTAAAAATTCTAAAGTTTTACGCTCGGCTTACTGTGATAGCAGCAAGCCAGGCCGTTCTGCTACAAGGTATTTGGTTAAGGTTACATTACTCGACCATATATATATATATATATATATAGATTAGTTGTTATGCACTATTTCACACATGCATCCAATCAAATCACACCATAATACAACTTTTTTACATTAATTCCCTCCACAAATGTCTACAATAGAGATATGATTGGACACATGTATACAAAACTTTTACTCAGATAATACATACAAATTAAAGGGTGGCATCCTTACTCTACATTGCTTAAATGTTGGCATCGTTTTGTTACAGTGAAAGATGGGTTCTTCATTCGACAGCAGAGTATGCAGAGAATGTAATTGCTCAAGCGGGGCTCAACAAGCCCTCAGAAGTTACATTGAATAAAGTGGCTGAAGAGCTTTTCCAAGAATTTCAAAGTACAGGGGCTAACATATCACAGCCCTTTTTCAAGAGAGCTCATAGATGGTAAGTTACTCCGAGTTGACTGCTATTGCAAATGTCATGGACTTATGTAATATCGCTAGCGTTGCATTTGATCATTTGAGCCTGAGACTTGAGAGAACTATCTCAAGTTCTAGACTATAGTCTATGTAACACTGACACTTCGCTGGATAGTGGATGTTGGTTCATCTGTGGTTTTCTTATAGTACTCCTCTTTGTTGAACCTGCTATAGCAGGTTAAGTAATCGGCTAAGTCAGCCCCTTGAATACTTGAAGTCATTCATGCTCATATCCTTGGAGCCCATAACCAAATTTCACTCAGAGTCAAATAACTGCCAAGTTGGATTCAAAATAGTATCAGACTTCACACAAATCATAGTTAATGGATACTAATTATTTGAACACCTAAAAATCATGTATATTTGAACGCAGTTTGGATAGTTAATAGATATCATGTATATTTAAACTTCTAAAATTTGTGCTTAATGAAATTCCAAATTGTGATTTATCGCAATTTGTTGATGGTTAATGAGTTGTAACACCTTGTTATATTCGCTAACCATCTACTGAATGTAATTAGTAGTATATTTAAACTGCGTTAAAGATCCAAATTGTTAATTTTGTTTGTCTAAATATCGTTTCTCCTCTTAAAAGGTTCACAGAACATTCAGTCTCACAGATGGAAGTAAACCCCGAGATCATGGCATTAAGGCATTTTAAGCTATCAAACCTAGCTAGCTTATAAATCATCCTGAACAACGACCTTGATCTGTTGCAGGTTAATTTTAGTTAGTCGGTTACTTAACCTGTTGTAGCAGGTTAAACAAAGTCGTCCATGTTTGGACCAGGTGCATGTTAAGGGGACCCCTTTCTTCTTACAATGATTTGATCTATGCATTATTTCTGCTTGCATTTGAGGTAATATAACATCTGTGCATGAGAAGTGTGTGTTTAAGATAAGCATATAATAGTTACTGCCTAGTTAATGGATGAATACTAACTTTTTAGATAGCTCTAGCAACTGAATAGGTATAGGATATAGACATGTGCACAGAAAGGGCCATTATGTATCACATTTTTCTTTTCTAACTACTTTGTTTTGTTTTCCTTTTTCTTTTTTTACTTTTAACATCAGAAACCGTAGAGAATAGAAAAATAATTATAATTACTATTTGTAATACTATTATCTAATGCATATTTAGGCTTTGTTTGGATAGACAACTTAATTAAGTGCTTAGTTATAGCATACGCACTTATCACATAAGTGCTTATAATGTCTAAACAATATTTGTAACATAAGATATAATAAATTCAATCCATTTTCATATACATTATAAACTATTTTCATAAGCTATCATAGAGAGCTTATATAAATAAGCTGAAAACGACTTAAGCACATTTCATAAGCTCTCTGAAAATTGTCACACAAGTGCCTTTGCCAATAGATAAGCTCAAGTAAGTCATTCCAAACACGTCCTATAATGAGAAGTTGAGAACTATTTTGTAATAATATTGGTTGGTTTTGTAGGGGGAGTGCATTTCCAGCTACTAGTGTTGCACCAGAGGAAAAATGTCTTTGGGACAGAAACAAGAGACTAGCCATATGTGGTGACTTTTGTGTTAGCCCTAATGTTGAAGGAGCCATACACAGTGGATTAGCAGCAGCTTTAAGGCTTAAAGATATTAGTTCTAGCTGTTTATAGTTCAAAGATTGAAGCCTTTCAACATTATTATCATTTCTATTTCTCCAAACATGGGAGTGTTTTAATTCGGGTTTAATACTTGTGGAATGTTAATACTGAAAACTCTGTTTTCATTACTGAATAATTGTCACACTTTGTGTGTACATGATTAAACTCAACTTAATTATTACAAAGAGAGGAATACAATATATATAGCATTGAGACTAACAGGATCAGTTACTAACTGATGTAATCAACCCTTAACAGAAAACTAACTTAGTCAACAGTAAGAAACATGTGCTAGTTATTTTACAAAAACTGAACTAACAAAGTCTAAGCTATATACTCTAATATGGAAAAACTTGTTTAATATTTCTTCAAGACATCGATGTATTATATTACTAATAGTGTGTTTGGAAAACCAGTGACTTGGCACAGACGGTGAAGCTAGCTTTTGGTTCGACGTGCAGTACTTCTGTGAAAATTAGAGTTTTCAAATATGGTAAATGTTTGTGATGCAGAGGATGGCCAAATCTACTATATAGCTGTGAATTTGTGGTCATGCTATTGTTGAAAATGCAAGTATTGAGTTAAGTGATGATATTATATAATTTATACACTCATTACCTTAATATTTTATATGCATCTAATATGATTTATTTGGTTTTTCCTGTAATAACTTATCTCATTTGATACTGATTAGTCATAGTTAATTTGGCCATGAGATTTTCAAGAAAAGGAAGAAAAAAGTATATCACAAACACCTTATCCTTCAAATCTCAACATTGTAATGATTATGTATTGTAGAATACGCATATGGATGGTTTGAGTCCAGTGGTTATGTATTGTATAATACATAATGGTTATGTATTATATCACAAACACTTTGATCCAAAAAACTCAGTATTTGTTATCCATTATATCAAAACTTAGTAGTTATTTTTATTATTTTTTTTGCCTAATATTGTAGAATACGCGTGGATGGT
Organism: Cicer arietinum; assembly: GCF_000331145.2. Classification (NCBI taxonomy): domain Eukaryota; kingdom Viridiplantae; phylum Streptophyta; class Magnoliopsida; order Fabales; family Fabaceae; genus Cicer; species Cicer arietinum. Next base: position 42,563,953 of record NC_021160.2, on the reverse strand, counting down.
TTGAGTCCAGTGTGAGTAAAATCGACTTGAACCAAATAGTTTAATTCAGATCAATCAAAAACAATATTAATGATTGTTAATTTGTTCTCTTAATATGACAAATAGATGTAAATGCCTGTACTATAACTTCAAAGTTAAAATTAAATTTGTATTCAATTATGGTATAAATCTTTTTTCTCTATAAAATATAACCCACGTTTTCTTCCAATTTGAATTTTTTTAAAAGTTGGATGGTGATATTTTTTATGTATAAATAAATCAATTTGACTTAAAAAAATATTTTAATATTTATAAATTTTCAAGTTTATAAGAATAATTGATTGTAATAAAAGAAACAAATTGAATGAAAATTGAAAAGTTTATAATAAAATATGAGTGCTTTTCACTTTAAAAAATATCATTAAAAAAAATGAGTGACTGTTTATTTATATATATATATAAATATTTTTTTTGTTTTGCTTTAAACATTCGATCATTATAGGTAGAATGCTTTCTTCTTATAAAAAATAGAATATATATATTTTGTAAGCATTGAATCAATATAATATATTAAAATAAACTCCTAAAATTATATGTTGATACATCATAATTTTATATGTCATGTAACACTAATTTTGCCATATCATTCAATCTAGAATTCATTCATTTTTTATTTCACATTCTACTAATTCTTTGTCTATATCTCTATAATTAAAAAAACGACAATAAAAATATAACTCTCATTACAAACTTGATTTAATTATTTATTACTTTTTTAATTCATTGCATATAAATAACTCACAATATTTTAATTATATTTTATTAATCAAAATGTAGTAACGGTAAATTACCACAAATATATAAAAACATAATAATGACATGAAACATCAATAATCAAACTTATGCACAAACAATCTAATGAAGTTTAAATTAAAATAAATAAAAAATATTAAAACACAAACATTTAAATTAACAAACCTTTGCACACACAAAAAACAACAAAGAATATTTTTTTTTTAAATAAAAATGTTAAATTATACATTAAGTATTTTCAAAGTAATATACAATTTATGTTAATTTTCTTTTTATTAGTGCTCAAATACATATTATATTCCTTTAATACAAAGAAAGTATTTGTATATATAAATTCTTCATGAAAATAAAAACACTCATTTCAAAATATTAAATTTATAGATTGGATGAAGCATAAATCAGAGCCTAGTTTTAATTAACGATAAAAATATTCAAAATCAAGTAGTGATTATTTATCATTCTCAACATTATTTCTTATTTTTGTTGTAAAAAATAATACTTTGAGTTTATTCATTATATACAGTATCCAACAAAAAAAATTAAATCAAAATATTTTTGAAAGAAATACATGACATAACACCCCTAATTAAGAATTAGTTATCGAAAATTTAAGTGGAAATGAGACATAAAACATAAAATATAAGAAAAAATAGTTCATTCAATTCGTCAAAAAAATAATAGTACTCAAGATAAAAAGTAAAACAAAAAAAAAAATAAGGATCGTATAAAACCAATGCTTATAAATATATCTCAAATTAATAATTGGAAAATATATATTCTATTTTTTATAGGAAGAAAGTATTCTATAATGATTGAATATTTAAAACAAAACAAAATGTATATAAACAATCACTCATCTTTTTTTAATAATATTTTTAAAGTGAGAATCACTCATTTCATTTAAATCTTTTTAATTGTGTATACAAACCCTAATTCATCTTTTTTTAATCATATTTTTTAGAGTGAAAATCGCTCATTTTTCCTACATTTATACACCATTATCACCTTCAATTTTTTTTAAAAATTTATACTGAAAGAATATTTTACATATAACACTTGCGCAACGTGCGGATTATATATATATATATATATATATATATATATATATATATATATATATATATTTAAACATTGATTTTTATATGATTATTATTTATATTTTACTTTTTATCTTAAATGTATTATTATTATTTTTTTTACTAATTGAATGTATAATTATTTCTTGTATATTATATTTTGCGCCTCACTTTTACTTATGCTTTGAATAATTATTTTTTCATTAGAGGTGTTATGTTACATGTTTTTTTATAAATATTTGATTGTATCTTTTTGTTTTTGGAGATTGTTTATAATGAATAAATTCAAAGTACTATTTTTTAAGAGAAAAAAGATAATATTAAAAATAATAAGACATGATTACTTGATTTTGATTATTTTAACTGTCAAATGAAACTATATTGTGATGTATCCTTTAGTGAAAAAATAGAATATATACCTAAGCACCGATAAAAGTAAAATGTACACAAACTTTTATTACTTTAAAAATATCCAATGTATAGTTTAACATTTTTATTTTGATAAAAAAAATATGTTTTGCTGTAATTTTTTTTTGCAAAGGCTGATTTGTTTGTTTTAATATTTTTCATTTATTTAAATTTAAATCTCATTTGATTATTTGTGCATAATTTTTATTAATTATTTTTAAGATACGATGATTATACTTTCATATATTTTATGGTAATTTAATGTTTGGTATATTTTAACTATAAAGGTATGATAAAAATATTGTTATATATTTATATGTAATGACTTATTAAAAATAACGATTAATAAAATTAAATTTGTAATTATAGTTATATTTTTTAATCATATCATTTATTAAAAATATAGACAAAGAAATAATAGAATGAAGAACAAATAATGAATGGATTCTAGATTTGCGTCATATTATTGAGTGATGTAACTTAATTAATGTTACATGATATATAAGAATGTGATGTATCAACATAATAATTTGAGTTTTTTTAATATATTATATTAATTTATAAATGTATATTCAATTTTGGTGTAAAATTTTTTCTCTATAGAATTTTTTTAAATTTATTTTAATATGCAAAACTTACATGTGGTATTTTTGAGTTAATATGTATGCATATATGGATAACTAATAGTAATTCACTAATTCGTTTGTTAACACATCAACTTAGGCATGTTTGGTAAAAATTGGTGAATGTCTGATAAACTAACAGATGGCATATGGGTTTGTTTTTTTTTTTTTTTTTTTCTTTTTATATCAGAGACATGAGTTTAGTTGATTGTGGATAAATTATCATATTAAATTTTTAAATATTCTATAAAATTAGTGGTTGAAAATAAATATTTCATAATGATATAGAATATTTTTTAAAATTTAATTAATATTTAATTTTTTTTTTCAATTAAATAAAATAATTATAATAAAAATGAGAGAAAAAATGATGTTATGTATTCTCAAAAACTAATTGAGCTAAATCGAAAAAATACTATAAATTAATAAAAAGAAACATTATAAAATCGTGAAAGAGTTATTACAGAATCTACTTTGATCAAATAAGCTTATACATTATAAACCAGCGGTTTAGCATTACAAAACAAAGCCTTGGACCCCACTTTAAAGAAAAAAACATTAGTCCATGATCGACAAGTTTTGTAACATTATTTGAGATCCAAAATATATATACGAATTTTTAATTAACTTTTTTCTCTCTGATATTACTAATTAATGGAAGGTTTGAGAACAAAAAAAAAAAAATCACTTTCACATTTTTGTGTGGATGATAAATAAATAAATAAGAGAGAATATCCACGTCTGTGCCTCAAGATGAGTATGAAGATTCTATTTGTTTTCATATGCTAAAATAAAAATAAAAGGTGAAAATTTAATCTCATTTGAGATAATGTTTGCACTACCATATCCTCCACAATACCACAAATTACATGCCACGTGGCACAAATAAAATCACCTAATTGAAAGTGAGTAGTCTTTATTATTATGAGAAGAGTAAGTTGTTTTGTTTCCCATACCAAAAATCAAAGAAAGAAAAAATGGCATCTTCAGTAATGGCTTCTTTGAGTCTGAAACCAACCCCTTTCACAATTGAGAAATCTTCAGTGAAAGGACTTCCTTCAATTTCAAGGCCCTTCAGAGTTGTGGCCAGTGGTATCAAGAAGATTAAGACTGACACACCTTATGGTTAGTTAATTAATTAATTACAACCTATTTTCTTATATTTCATAACATGCATACATTCATATATTATATATATATATATTATGATTATTTTTTATTATTATATTTATCATAACTATTTTATATACACTTCTAAATATAATCTTTTTCACATTCTAATTTTTTTTTATGATTTCAGGAACTGGTGGTGGCATGGACCTTCCCAATGGACTTGATGCTTCTGGCAGGAAACAAAAGGTTAGGAATTGTGTTTAGTTATTGATTTATTTTTTTGCATTTAATTATATTGCTTATGATAGTATAATATTTTTTTTACTCATAATAGTATTATAAATTGTTCTTTTAGTATGATATTTTTTTAACAGAATATTTAGTAAAAGCATCCCTATTTGGTGAAAGCATCTGCTACCTGATTACAACTTAATTAATAGTAAATCTTTAATTTAATTCTTTAAGTATAACCCTGTCTTCTAACTAGTTTCATATATGAGAAGATAAGTAGTTTATAAAGTATGTGAAAATCAATTAGGTTAGTCCCTAACACCTTAATCATAGAAATTAATTAAACGGATTTCATATAATTTAGAGGACCAAATTGATAGTTTATTCTTTAATTTTTACATTTATTTATTCAAAGGGGTATCCAAACATAAAATGGTTGTCACAAGTAAAGTGAATTTTATATAAAATTTAATGAATTACATAAAAGGAAAAGAAAATATTTAATTAAATTAACTTTCATAGCATCTTCTAACTTCACAACTTCAATTCAGGGAAAGGGTGTTTACCAGTTTGTGGACAAATATGGTGCTAATGTTGATGGATACAGGTATATATGTTACATTTTTTGTGAATTCTAGGTTCAGTTTTATACATATAATATCATACTAGCTAGGTGAAAGAACTATTTCATGAGAGGATCTATCAAAATTAAACTACTATGGTCATTCATGATTCATGTATAATTGTGTAGTCAAGACTAATGTCGACTCTCGTGTTATATATACATATACATAGAAGTACATCTTCAAGTATTTATAAAAGAAACTTTGGATTAGAGATTAAGTTTGTGCTATTTAAATTTCTTGATATTGATGTTTACTTATTAATTATTTTCATGCAATTATATAGAATTTGAACTACTTATTCAAATTGTATTTGTTTGATTTATTATGCAGTCCTATCTATGAACCCAAGGACTGGTCTGCAACCGGTGACGTCTACGCCGGAGGTAAGAAACTTGTTATATTTTTTGGGTAAATTTGATGTCTTAAATTCACTCTAAAAAACAATAGCATGAATTGTAGGGTTTTTGTTTCTCTTAACCGGTATTTTAAAACCGTTTGGGAACAAGTCGGTTTTGTTTGATTCGTAGTCTACTTTAAATCAAACCATGATTGATTCAACCGATTTTTATGTTGCATTATTATTTATTAGATTTTGAGTTCAACTCTGATTAAATCAATTGAACAATGACTCAGAGGTCTCGTTAATTCAATATTCAGTCTGATTTTTAAAACATTGCAATTCACAACTGATGAATAATACCAATTGTTGATGTTATATGCAAATCTATCTCTAAACTATTTTGGTTATGATTATACTATAACAAAATTAAATGTGAAAGAATAATTAATTTTCCTAGAAATAGTATGATAAGAAATTTTATAAACTGCAGGTACGACTGGGTTGGCTATATGGGCAGTAACTCTAGCTGGTCTTCTGGCTGGTGGTGCACTTCTTGTCTACAACACAAGTGCTTTGTCACAATAGACTTTGCTAAGTTCATATTTAAGTTGTAAAATTATTCCATGTAACTCTAAGGATATATTCATCAAATACTTGTGGACATAGTTCCTTCTGTTCTATAAATGTTGTATGGATTTGAAAAAGAATCATCTTTGTTTATATAACCATGCATCTTCATAAGGTCACTAAATATTTCTATATAAGTTAATCTCATGAAATATGCATAGTCTTCATTGACTATTTATTCTAGGTTGTAACATAGTAGACTACTAATAAGATTTATTTTCAAGAATAAAAATAATTATTTTGTAAGTTATGCAAGTCTTAGGAAAATCTTAGTTTAATATTGTTAGAGAATACCATTATACCAAATTGTTACAATTTTAATTAAACAAAAAATTCAAAAACTTCATGTTGCTATTGCACAAATTTTATAGGAAGAGGTAAATAAAAAAGTTTGGTGCCCACAATTTTTTTCTAATTTGATGCAACCTCTCATGAATTCTGTTTATAATGCCAAACCAATCAAATATATGAGTGAGTTGAACACTTACTGAGAATTATTAAGTGCACTTTTATAATAAAATAAAGTGAACCAAGCATCTTGAAAATATTAATTGCAGGCATAACAGGATCTTGATTTACCTTATAACCAGCCTAGGGAAGTATCTAGGTGCCAATATTGCTCTAGGTAAGATCTAGTAGAGGCCATTTGAATCATATTATCCAAAAAGTTCAGAGCAAATTGAGAAGCAGTAGTGTCTAAATTTGGCTGCAGGATTACTCTCTCAAATTGGAGATGGTTCCACGCAATGTGGAGTTATTCTCTATTGGATCTCATTCTTGTTAAATGTAATTCAAATTGATTTGTAATTAGCTAGTTAGAATACAGTTAGAATATGGTTAGAAGTTAGTTAAGTTTGTTGTAACTGAATCAACTAAAAATTGTTTCTATAAAAGCCTTCAAAATCAAGAACAGTATGGTAATGCTTAAACATAACATTATCCAGACTGTCCAGATTGATAATCAATATTCGTTTTTCTGACTTTCTGTTTTTCTTCTCTTTTCTTCTCAATTTCAATTCATCTCAAATATACAACCTGTTCCAACAATTGGCATCAAGAGCTTGGGTTCTAAACCTTGGGAAACACAAGTGCAAGTGTGAGGGGGAATCAAAATTGGGAAACACAAGTGTGAGTAAAAGAAGACATGAATGGAGAAGGATTTTCATCGAATTTGCCAATTCTGGATGGGAAGAACTGGGAGAGGTGGTCTGCATCAATGAGATCGTTGCTGGGAGCTCAAGAAGTATTTGAGATTGTTCAAGATGGCTATGAACAACTTGGTGTGAATCCAACAAAAAGACAACAAACAACTTTCAAAGATTGAAAGAAAAGAGATTGCAAGGCATTGTTCTACATCCAGCAAAGTGTGAATTCAAACAATTATGAAATGATCTCAAAGGTATCTACATCAAAAGAGACATGAGATATCTTGGTGAAGTATTACACGGGTGATGAAAAAACCAAGAAGATCAAACTTCAAATGCTAAGAAGAAAGTATGAATTACATCAAATGGAGAACAATGAGAATGTGACTGACTATTTCAATCGAGTGCAGACAATCACTAATCAGATGAAAGCCAATGGAGAAGTGATGACTGAGGTTGTGATCATTGAAAAGATTTTGAGGACACTAACACAAAGATACGATCACATAGTGGTGGCTATTGAAGAATCAAAGGACCTTGATACAATGAAGTTGGAAGATCTACAAAGCTCCCTAGAAGCTCATGAATTAAGGGTAAAAGAAAGAGATGAGGCACACACACAAACACAGGCACTGCAAGCTCAGATCAGCAAGAAGTCCAATCAAGATGGAGTAAAAAACAAGAAATGGAAGGGCAAGTCAAGATGGCACCAGAAACAGGATCAAGATGAGGAGGCTGGAGGTTCAAGAAGTCAACAAAACAGTGATAATAAAAGCAAGAAACCATCTGGCAAGAAGAAGTTTGACAAAAGGAGGGTCCAATGTTATAATTGTCAAAAATATGGGCATTTTGCAGATGAATGCAGATCCAAGAAAGAACAAAGAGATGATGGTGAAGTTCAATTGGCCCAGGCAGACAGTTTTGACTCAGATGAAGTGTTACTGATGGCTTCTACAAGCATGGAGGATGACTGTCCAGGATTGTGGTACCTTGACACAAGGTGCTCGAATCACATGATTGGCCATAAAGATTGGTTTGTAAGTATTGATGAGAAGGTGAAAAGGGAAATCAGATTTGCAGATAACAGCACAGTAACAGATGAAGGAGTTGGCAAGATCTTGATTTAAAGAAGGGATGACAAACAATCTTTCATATGTGATGTGTTGTATGTGCCAAATATGAAGAACAATATGTTAAGCCTTGGACAATTACTGGAGAAGGGATACTCTATGAGTATGGAGAATGGACAAATGAAGATGTTTGATAGTGCCAAGAGGTTTATCTTGAAGGCACCATTGTCCAATAACAGAACTTCAAGATTGAAATACAGATCAATGAAAATCAGTGTCTTGCTGTAGAAATCAGGAGGGAAGACTGGCTATGGCACCAGAGATTTGGACATCTAAATTTTAGAAGTCTTCAAATGTTGCAGAGTAGTGATATGGTCATAGGAATTCCAGAAATTCCAGTGCTAAAGGAGATATGTGAAGAATGTTGTCAAACCAAGCAGTATAGGAATTCATTTAAATCAGAATTACCAACTAGATCCTCAAGAATGATGGAGGTAATTTTTTTCCTGATGTTTGTGGTCCATTTGAAGAAATGTTAGTAGGAGGTAATTACTACTTTGTACCATTTATTGATGATTTTACAAAGAACATGTGAATATATCTAATCAAAAGAAAAGAATGAAGTGTTTGAGATACTTAAAAAATTCAAGAGAATGGCTGGAAAAACAAAGTGGTTCTAGTATAAAAATCATCAGGACAGATGGAGGAGGAGAATATAATTCTCATGAATTCCATGATTTTTGTTAAAAAGAAGGGATATTGCATGAAGTGACTGCACCATTCACTCCCCAACATAATGGCACTGCTGAAAGAAGAAACATAACTATAGTGAACATGGCCAGGAGCATGTTGAAGTGGAAGAACATGCCTCGTAGATTCTGGGGGGAAGTAGTATCAACTGCAGTATACATTTTGAACAGGTGGCCAACCAAGAGACTAGACACAAGGACACCTGAAGAAGCTTGGACTAGAAGAAAGCAAGTTGTGAATCACTTGAAAGTGTTTGGCTCATTGTGCTTCAAGCATGTACCAACTCAAAACAGGAGGAAGCTTGATGACATGGATGAACAAATGGTGTTGCTGGGTTATGATGCCACTGGGGCTTAGAAGTTGTATGATCAAAATAAGAACAAAGTGGTGATAAGCAGAGATATACCAGTGGATGAATCAAGAGGTTGGGACTGGACAATGAATGCAATCAGCCCAGGAATACCAACCAGACCAGTCAGTTGTGCAGTAGCAGTTGAACTGGTTGAGGACCAACCAACAGAGGTAGCAAATCAGCCAGCTTTTGAACCTATGAAGAGATCTGCAAGAGCTAGGCAACCTTCAATCATACTACAGCCATATGAAGTAACATATGACTCAGCCATCAATGCAGATGGAAAATTAATTCATTTTGCCTTACTTGCTGAATAAAAATCAATAAGTGATGAAGAAGCATTGACTGATCCTAGATGGATAGCAGCAATGGATGAGGAGCTCGAATCCATAGAAAAGAACAAGACATGGGAGCTGATGACCCTGACAATGAACAAGAGACTAATTGATGTGAAATGGGTCTATAAACTGAAATTGAAACCTGATGGGCAGGTTGCCAGGTACAAAGCCAAACTTGTAGCAAAAGGATTTTTGCAAAAACATGGGTTGGACTATGATGAGGTATTTTCCCCAGTAGCTAGAATTGAAACAGTAAGGATGGTAGTATCAATGGCTAGCTACAAATGTTGGTCTATGCATCAGATGAATGTTAAATCAGCCTTCCTCAATGGATTATTAGATGAAGAGGTGTATATGAAGCAGCCCCCTGGATATGTGAAAACAAACAAAAAAGATCATGTGTACAAACAGAAGAAAGCCTTATATGGCCTAAAACAAGAGGATTGACAAATTCCTCATAGAGCAGCAATTTGAAAAGTGTGTGAATGAGCATGGAGTTTATGTCAAGAAGGGAGCAGCAACACCTGCATTGCTGATATGCCTTTATGTTGATGAATTACTGCTAATTGGCAGTGATGAAGTGAAAATCAGTGAGTTCAAATTCAGAATGGAGAAAGAATTTGAGATGACTGATTTAGGCATGCTGGCATATTTTCTTGGTATTGAATTTGAAATCAGGAAAATGGAATTTTTATGCATCAAAGAAAGTATGCAAGTGATATATTAAAAAGGTTTAAAATGCAAGATTGCAACGGAAGCAACACCCATCAGAATCAGGGATGGTGATGTCCAAAGAGGGCAATAATGAGTTGATTGATCCTACAACCTTCAAGCAAATTGTAGGATCCTTGAGATACTTGTGCAACACTAGGTCAGATATCTCATATAGTGTTGGATTGATTAGTAGATACATGGAGAAGCCTAGGACATCACACTACATGGCAGCAAAAAGGATCTTGAGATACATAAAGGAGACCATTGAGCTTGGTCTCTTGTATTCCACAAAACTGAATGAAGAGGAAGTTGAACTTATTGGGTTCACTGATGATGATTGGTGTGGAGATATGGATGATAGAAAGAGTATCACGGGCTATGTATTTACCATCAATAACTCACCAATCTCTTGGTGTTGAAAAAAACAAAGCATAGTAGCATTGTCCACATGTGAAGCTGAATATGTGGCTGCATCTAGGGGAGCATGTCAAGCTATGTGGCTGGCAGAGTTAATGGCACAACTGGGACTGAGAAACATTGTTGCGTTGAAGATGAAGATAGATAATAAATCAGCTATAAACCTAGTAAGACATCCAAGTGTTCGTGGAAGAAGCAAGCACATAGAAACGAGATTCCATTTCCTAAGGGATCAAGTAATGAAGGGTAAGATAAAGCTGGAACACTGCAATACAAATGATCAAAGTTTGACATCTTAACCAAAAGCTTGAAGAGAGTGAAGTTTCAAGAGATGAAGATCAAACCTGGATTGACATCAAATTGAATCAGGGAGCACGTTAAATGTAATTTAAATTTATTTGTAATTAGTTACTTAGAAGTTGGTTAAGTTTATTGTAACTGAATCAGCTAAAAATTGTTTCTATAAAAGCCTAAAACCAAGAACAATCTGGTAATGCTTAACCAGAACTTTCTCCAGACTGCCCAGATTGATAATCAATCTTCGTTTTTTTGACTTTCTATTTTTCTTCTCTTTTCTTCTCAATTTCAATTCCTCTCAAATATACAACTTGTGCCAACAATTCTTGCATTCACACTACCATTATTTTGAGAGATGTATTGACCACTAATGGTGACTAGGACTTGAACTTCCTAACTAAGAAACTCCATGAGGACACTGTGGTCCAGGATGTTCTTCCGACTCTTACCGATAGAGATTGTTATGATATCTTAGGGTGGGGCAGAACTAGCACACAATAGTTCACTATACAAAGTGTTTATTAGTTGCAGTAGGGGAATAGCCAAGTTACGACTAATATCTGGAGGAACCTTTGGAGTTGGGGTGGTCCTCATCGTATTTAGACGTTCATGTGGTTAGATGTCCATGAGTGCATCCTTACAAATTACTGCATAAGCAAGTGGTGTGTGGGGATCTCGCATGTTTGTTCCTCCTTATGTGGGAGATATGATGAGACAATCCTTCATGTTATGTGTGACTGTGTGCACACAACTCAAAAATAGCTTTGTATTGTTTCATCTAATTTGACTTCTAATTTATCTTTCTCTTACGATTGTAGGAATTGGGTCACTAACAACCTCAACAATCATCGGGTTCAAACAAATAGAAGGATGGAAATCTACCTTCATGACTACATGCTTGTTTTTGTGGACGTGGAGAAACAATGCCATCTTTGAGATGGACTTTCAACGACCTCACAACCGAGTTAGGACTATTCAGAACTTCGTTAGAGAGATTGAGGATTGCTCCTCTCAAACGCTTCATTAACAATTGTATCAATGAGAAATCATCTACATTGGGTGTAAAAACCCTCGTAAAAGGATGGATCAAGCTTAATAGTGATGGCGCTTGCAAGAACAATGGTGAGCTTTTCGAGTGTGGAGAGCTTATTGTGAAAAGTGACCAAAGTTTTGGTTGACATGATCATAGAAAATTGTAAGAAATTGTAAGTTAGGTGGGACGATCCCTAATTTGATTTGGAGTATTAATCATATTTTGACTCTCATTGGGAACATCCAAATCCAACATATTTGACGAGAGGGAACAAGAATATTGATTGACACGCTATAGTCTCTCTTTAGACAATTTTAATTGTATTGTAGTGAAATCTTCTTCGTATAAGATCCATAGGTACTTTTATGATGAAATCTTCGGAGCTTGCATGCCTAGGAATATCCACCTTATCATTTAGTTTTCTTTTGGGTTTCGCCACTCTTTTGTACAAAAAAAAAAGTCTATGACAAATATACATCTATTAAATATTATATACAAACTCATAAATAAAAACCAAAGTTTAGCAACATACATTAGCGAGTTGAGGAAATATTTCATTCAATATAATACACATAAGAAAAATCAAAGAGACTGTTCCACACTTGTTTAACTAAAAGTGATTAGTATATTAACCCTCAATTTAGTCCTCAACTATCACACTATGTTGTGCACACTTGAAGACTAATATTGATTGTGACCTCTGCTACAATTATTTTAAATGTACAACTAAGTTGCCTGAAGGAATAAAAAAATTAATATAGAAGCACTACAAAATTGCAATAATGAATGAGTAGACAATGTTGGACCCAATTGATCTTATGACAATATATTGCAATTAATATTTGAGTTTTGTACCAGGCACCCCCCCAATTTTACCTGCCACCCCCCAGTATTTTTTAAAGACTATTATACCCCTCTGTAAAATAGTATAACATCATTAAAAAATTACCATTCTGATTTCACACCCCACCACTTTCGAAAATTTTGAAAAAAAATGTAGGATTCGAAAGTTTAAAAGTTTCGAAATGAATTTCAGTAAGTTACTCCAAACTTTTGTTATTTTAAAACCTTTGAAATGCAATATCTTTTAAAAAAATACAAATATTCGAAAATTTGGATAAACACCAAATTTTCGAAATGGACATTATTCGAGTATTTGGTTGCATTTGAAAGTTTCGAAATACACTAATGCTTCGAACATTTGGCCTTTCACGAAACTTTCGAAATGTATATTCGAATTTTTACAAATTTCGAAATGAAATTTGGTCTTCGAAAGTTTGGCTTTTCACAAAAGTTTCGAAATTTTTATTCGAATTTTTAAGATTTTCGAAAATCAGATTTCGAACTTTTTACAATAAGTCAAAGTTTCGAAATGTTTTTTAATTTTTTTTTAAATTCAATATTTATGTTAGAAATTATTTTAATTTTTTTTTTTAAATTCAATATTTAGAATATTATTTTTAATTAAATTTGTTACTAATTTTGAAATTAGGTATGAGTAGAGTTGATGCTTCTGCGTCAAAAAATGTTATAGATTCTATAGAAAAATTCACCACTGATCAGGTATTATTATTACTACTCATGATTCATCACCGATTAAATTTTCATTATAGCGATATAGTTAATGTTTTATTTGAAACGTATTTTGTAGGTATTTTCTTCTCGAGAAGCTGTATTTGAATGGGCAAAAGCCATTGGAAGAAAAAATGGAATTTTAATTGTTACCATTCGATCAGATAAAGCAAACGGAATTAGGGGAAGAAAAGACAAATTGATTTTGGGATGCGAAAGAGGTGGAAGATATAAATCAGAATCAAAAAAATCAGTAACTTGCTCTCATAAGGAAAACTGTCCATTTACTCTCAGATGTGTACCATTAAGTGTCGGTGAAGGATGGAAAATTAGTGTTCGTTGTGGGACACACAATCATGAATTACTTGATACTGTAACCGGTCATTCTTATTTGGGGCGTTTAAACGAAGAAGAGAGGAAATTTGTCAATGATATGACAAAGTATAAGCTTGCACCCAGATTCATTCTAAATGCTTTGAAAGTGAGAAATGAAACCAATGTCACTATTCCCATTCAAATATATAAAGCAATGAGTACTTATCGATCATCATTGAGAGGTCCGTACACATAAATGCAGCATCTGTTGAAGTTAATACAACAAGAAAATTATGTGCATTGGACAAGAAGACAGGAAAATTCTGATATTTTGAGAGATATTTTTTGGACGCATCCTGATTGTATAAAGTTGTTAAACACATTTCATTTTGTTTTGATATGTGATAGCACATACAAAACAAACAGATATCGGTTACCATTACTTGAAATAGTCGGTGTCACATCTACTAGTTTGACATTTTCAGTTGGGTTTGCTTATTTGGAAAAAGAGCGACAAGATAACTTCATATGGGCATTTGAAAAGGTACGAATGTTGTTCAAATCTGAGTCTTTGATTTCTAAAGTTATTGTGACTGATAGAGATCTTGCCATGATGAATGCGATTAGTGTTGTGTTTCCTACTTCAATACATTTGCTATGTCGTTTTCATATTGAAAAAAATGTTGGGGCAAAATGCAAACAATATGTCAAAAAGGATAGACAAGAAGAAGTAATGAATTTATGAAAAAAGATTGTCTATTCAACTAGTGTGGAAGAGTATGATCATCATTTGCAACAATTTGAGCTATTGTGTGCCGATATTATTCTTTTTGTTGATTATGTGAAAATTCATCGTTAACATCTTACAAAGAAAGGTTTGTCAACGTTTGGACCAATAGAGTGATGCATTTGGGGAACACAACATTTAACAGGTATTTTTAAAATATGAATTGTGTTGTTTTAGCAAACATGATTTACTAGTTTATGTGATTTGTTTTAATTTGTTTGTGTTATTTAATTTATTTGTAGAGTTGAGTCTGCTCATTGGAGATTGAAAAACATGCTTCAAACTAGTTTTGGTGATTTGTGTAAAAGTTGGGATGCAGTGAATATGATATTGAAGAACCAAATATGTATCATTCAATCTTCTTTTCAGAAAACCATCAAGGATGTTGAGCACGGGTATAATTCACAATTTTTTCAAAATCTACATCACTGTGTATCAAGAAAATGTATGAAATTAATTGATAAACAGTT
>NC_021160.2:42547093-42548326 GCF_000331145.2 Cicer arietinum | reverse complement strand
CATTGCTAGGTTGGACCGAAGAATCTTGGGCTTTAGTTCGATCACAATTGGATAAAGAGATTGGTCTATATAAAGATGTTTATTCTAATGTTTTTGATGACAATGTTGAATCAGTGCGCAACTCATTGAAAATATCAAAATTGGGTGTTCAAGGAAAAGATAAGTGGATGTCTTTACCAGACTTGGGTTACGTGATAGCAACACTATATATTGTCATATTGGTGTCGTTGTCTCGTAATCTGAATATGACATTTTTCCCGCTAAACAAATCACCATCGAAAGAGACTTTTGTTCACTCTTTACAAGCAATTGGATTTGTTAACGAAAATCATTGGACAGCCCCATCTCAACTGTCGAGTGTCGTGGACAGCTCCATCTCCCATGTTGTCATAAAGGAAAACCAATGTCGTGGCAGCCCACGAATAGTATCGACAACGATCTAAATCAATAAATAAACATATGTATTTCGCCTCCACACGCGTATGTGTTTTATCGGCGAAAATTGTGCTGCCAACTAAATGCAATAGATACGTTCTAGCTGCACAATCAAACTGGTTAGTTTGAATGAGACGACTATATAAATCACGCAACCATTGCAATCTATATTGGGCACATTTATTAAAATTAATCTCAGCTAGAGATTCCTCCCATGTTGCACCTAAGTACTTATGTGCAGCTCTTGCAGCATTATTAGTGTTCATATTCACAGGTGCATCAAAAAATTTACCATGGGATGATATGTGAAGGAGAGTCGCGACGTCGTCTAAAGTAATAGTCATTTCTCCAAATGGCAAATGAAATGAGTTGGTCTCCCTGTGCCATCTTTCAACAAATGCGGAGATCAGACCAGCATCAGCCATAGTGAGGTAGGCCGAAGACAGAGGTAGCAGCCCAGATTCCCGAATCCAATGCTCTACAGGATGTGGCACAGGAACTTCGGAAAACTTCTTCAACTTCAATCCATGAGTAATGACTTTTAACGGTTCACAATCCTGCGAGTAATTACAAAGTAATTAATTAATTAAATAACCTTAAATAAATAATTCAATAAATATATTTAAATAAACAATTAATTAAATCAACTTAAACAAATAATTGAATAAATAAATTTAAATAAACAACAAATTAAATAAACTTAATTAAATAACCTTAAATTAATAATTGAATAAATAAATTTAAATAAACAATTAATTAAATAAATAATTCAATAAATATATTTAAATAAACAATTAA
>NC_021160.2:42545431-42546912 GCF_000331145.2 Cicer arietinum | reverse complement strand
TAAATATATTTCAATAAACACTTGAATTAAATAGACTTAAAATGCCTCAAATTGAAATATATCTCTCCTTCCCATAGCCTCCGAGCCACATGGTGCTCATACTGTGTCAACACATGTCTCAACATCGGTCCTCCGGGGAATCCAGCATCATCAGCATGTTCCATCTGAGGCTCAGGGACATCCTCCTCCAACTGAGGCTCAGGGACATTCTCCTCCAACTGAGGCTCAGGGACATCCTCCTCCATCTAAGGCTCACGGACATCCTCCTCCATCTGAGGCTCAGGGACATCATCATGGATGTCTTGTCTTCGACGACGCTGCCTAATTGGACGATTTGCTTCGTTTCGTCGTCTATTTGATGCTGTTGGTGGAATTCTCTCTGCACCATCACCACCTCTATCACCACTTATAATGTTGCGAATAATTTGGCCGAACGCACCTCTCATCCTAGGCACTGCAACATATAAATATATAAATATTAAAAAAAATTATAAACAATAAAAAAATAATGTAATAAAAGGATTTCAGAAACACATTTCCTTCAAGCCATTTCAAAGTTTCGAAACTTTGTAGGAATTCAAAAATTTCGAAATACATTTCGAAAATTTCCCAAGACTTTCGAAACTTTCCCTCAACTTCGAATCTTTCCCTCATATTTCGAAGGTTTCACTGCCTTGCATTTCGAAACTTTCTACATACAAGAAACTTTCGAAAGTTTCTTGTTTCGAAGCTTTCAAAAAATTCGAGGAAGCAGCATTTCGAACATTTCAGATTCAAGTAAACTTTCGAATGTTTCTGTTTCGAATCTTCAAAACTTTTGAGGGATGCATTTCGAAACTTTCGAAAAAATGCAAAGTTTTGAAAATAACTTACTTTTGCGTTTCGAATCTTTCAGATATTCGAGGGATGGGTTGGATCAAAATCGGATATTTAAAATTTTCGAATGAGTTGGGTGAAAAATATGAGTAAAATTTTTTTTGGGTTTTTGAGTAAAAATCCTGTCCCTGATAAAATATTGACATTCACATAGATTTATAAATAAAAGTGGATGTTAAAAATGAAATATTAATTTTTAATAATATTATAAGCGTCAATAAAAACTAACCACATCAACATTTCAAAGAAGAAAAACCACATGAGACAATTGATTTGTTTGATAATTGTAGGAACACAACAAAAATTCCGGGAACTATAATCACTAGACTCTAGTATTTACAAGACCAAATGCACAACTAAGAATGAAATAGTTTGGGACGTTGGGAATCGAAAAAGGCATATTATGAATGAAAACCTCGTATTAACCATAGATCAATATGTTATAAAAACTATCATAAATAAAAAAGATATTTAAAAAAAAAAATGTCATCTTCATAACCGCAACTGGTTTTCAAGTTTCAGCAAATTTACGCAGATGATTACAAAAGACGAATCAGATGATTAAGAAAAATGGGGAAAACAGAGTTGGATATCCAAACTGAAAA
>NC_021160.2:42501389-42545409 GCF_000331145.2 Cicer arietinum | reverse complement strand
CAGCAGGTCTCCAAAACTATATAAGCATGTAGGAAGACAAGTTCTTCTGGATCCCAAATTGAAAATTAAGACTTTGGTCATTCGATGACACAATTGACACCATTAAATCCTCAAATGAAAATGAACAAAAAAAAGCTCCAGTATTCCAATAGTCAACCCACTCACTTCATTTCCTAACGTAGCAATTAGTGCCCCAAGGGTTACAGTTTTTCTATAATCAACCTACGGTGTACCTCTCCTTGTGTTACTTCTTGCGCAATTACTTCCTTACCTGCCACAATTATAAGGCAAGCATGTAATTAGCACTCGATAATTATCATGTCAATTAGTACTTAATAATCAGATAAACTTTTAAATAAGGATAAGTATAGTGTGTACCAGAACAAAACAAACAAAAAATCAGCATGGAAGTATTATCCTTCTCATTTGTAGCTTTCATGAAACTGTAAAGGACAAAAAGAATTATCAACTCCAGAACCAGCAAGGACAGTGTAATTTAATATGATGCAGCATGCTGGCGGTCAGAAAATATACAAACTGAATATACTATTACTAAATGCTACAAAAAGCACCACTAAACCATAACTAATTGTTAGATCTAGCCAAAGAAAATTAGACTAAAAAAGGATCAGAAAATTACATTTTCATTCACGGCCACTGTCATCACCACCATCTGCCTCCTTAACATCAAGGGTGAAACCATACTCCTGATCACAACCCATGTAAGAATCGCACATGAAGTAGAGGACATAGGATTTTTTCCCAGCATCAGCAGGAGCAGCAAACTCCAGTTTGGCTTTCAACTTCCGCTGCAACGACACCCGCTTAATTGCAAGCAACATGTTGGTTTTGGTATCACCAACAACAAGCCACCACCCTTCCTCCTTGGTTTTTGGATACCTAGGAGCATCAACAGGTCCTACTTCAGTTTTACCCTCGAGATCCCGCTCAAGAGTGACCTGTAGTGTTATATCCTCCCCAGCTCGCACATTGTCATTGTCCAGGATCTCATATGACAAATCTATATTAGGAAAGCGATTGCAAAATCTAGCAATATCCAAAAGCTGTGAATCTGTCATGTTCAACAATTCCCGCCTCTCGTCATCTTCCATCTCTAACAAATCAAAGACTGTTTCTATACTCCTCCCTGGGTTCTCCTGACATTTCTTTGCTAAATCCTTTGTGAAGTGTGGAAGTTGTAGCAGCATAGAGTCTCGTTCCCACATTCCTTGTGTTACCATTTGACTGACTTCCATAGCAAGAAGAGCCATGGTCAGCCAACCATTGCTCGATATTACATCCACCATTGCCTGCAGCAGCCTATTTGCAGAAAGCAGTACTTCCCTCTGGTCCAACGCAAGGTTCCCACCCACAAATTGCCTTGAGAAATGAGCCTGAAGCAAGGCATTTGCTTTAACATGTGGATCCGTGACTTTCGGGTTTTCAAAGGAAAATCTTTGGTGGTTGATTAACCTACGAACCAACTCATCTTCCCCAGGTCGTATTGGAAGGTGAGCATACTCTGATGCAGATGACAGCACCTCCAAAAGACCCTTCATTTTTGTTTTGGAAGTCAAAGATGATGAAAACCTTTCAATTGTTGTGTAACTGATGTAATAATATGAAGCTATCATTCCAAGATTGAGAGGAGAAAGGTCCATGTCATCCTCAATAGCAACACACTTGCTTGCTTCTAAATCACTCAATGTATTTTCCACCATCTCTGAGAGATGGTCAGAAAGATGTCTATGACTGACTCCTTGTAAATTGTAATAGTTGGGATTCTGGGTGAGCCGCCTGTACATAAATGTCCATGTAAGATAATCTACAGCATCTTGTTTGTTTTCAATTATTCCAGCAACAATTTCAGCATTTAAGTTATCATGCAAGAAGTGATGCAGATGGCTTTCAACTGGGAACGCTTCATACAAAAACTTCTTGTAGTACTCTTTACGAGGTGCATGGCACAAGATGACGCATTTTCCAGAATTATCCACCAAAGGGCGGCTGGCATGACCCATCATTTGCAGCAAATCAGTAACAGGGTAATCTGTCTGTGCATTCTCTCTCCCATCATAGTATTGTGTGCCCATCACAACCACCAAATGAGCTGACAATGTCACTCCCCAGCACATGGAACTACTTAAAACACAGACCTGAATCCAGCCAGCTTCAAATAGTTGTGCCACGATGTCATGATCAAGATTGTCCAAGCCCTCATGCAAGTAGCCAACACCTTCACGTAAAGTGACTTTTAACATTTCATCACTGACCTTGTTAATAAAAGGTTCGAGCTCTTCTATGGGCCGCAGTAAAAATGGCTTTTCGCTGCTATCCGCACCTGAGTATGTAATCATATCCACTGCGGTCAGTCGGACATGCTTTCTTGTAGGTACAAATACAAGAGCAGGTTTCCGATTCTTGGCATGTTGAGCAATAGCGGTGTAAGTTGGTTTGGTCATCGCCTGCATCCTAGCCTCAAAATTGGCAATATCTACACCCTGAATGTGTATTTCCAATGGCACAGGACGAACACCAGGGGGGAAATTGAAAAGGCCGTGCGAGGTAGCTCCAATCCATTCTCCCAGATCCTTTGCATTTGCTAATGAAGTTGACAAAGCCACAATACGAATCTTATTTTCAACCTGACTAGCAATATATCTCATCCTGGAAACAATTACCTCTAAAACTGGACCTCCTTGACCTCCAATTAAGTGGAGCTCGTCAATGATGAAAAGACTAACTTGTTGAACATGTTTCCTCTGTTTCCAGCGGCGGGATAAAGCGTCCCATTTCTCTGGAGTACTAATAATAATCTGACCTTTCTCAAGCAGCTTCACATCTGTTGCTGTTTCTCCAGTTAGTTCAACTACCCTCAACTCGAGACCACCACCAAATTTCTTCTTCCAATCACGATATCGTTCCTTGGCAAGAGCTTCAATGGGTGCAATATAAACAACACGCATGACACTATCAGGCCCTTTTTGATGATTCCTCAAAATTGCAAATTCTGCACATATAGTCTTACCACTCCCAGTTGGAGCAGCAACTAATACATTGTCGTCGGAATTATACAGCACTGTGAAGACCTGTGTCTGTACCGGATTGAAATGCTTAAATTCCTGATAAAGAGCTTCATACGATGGATTTCGTAAGGCAGTAACAGGCAGTGGTTGCAGATCCAACAATTCAGTAGGCGGAGGATACTTTTCAGGTAAAATTAGATGCCTGAAAGAAACAGGCAAAACAGTTTGGGATCCAAGCCACTTATCAGAAACAACACGGATAAAGTATTGGGGTGGAAGAGGCTCATATATTGGAACTGTGAAATTCAAAGTGTGATCCTCCTCAATATACTGTTTCTTTAGCAAAAAATACTCGTGATGAAGAATATATTCACCATCATTATCCTCCACAATCACCCAGAACGGCTCAACATATCCATGTATTCTATCATCCCATGCAAAATCTGGGGTTACCGTGAGCTCAACCCCCAAAACTGTGCGAGTTATTGGCTGCACATGTGCTGCAAGATTAAGTTTTGGAAACTGATGGATAAATTTATGAAGGGTCCTCCCCATCTTAGGTGCACGAATAAGTTCACCTATCTCCTGTGATGATAGGTCATAATACCTTTCCCAAGCCAAATCCTTCTTCTCCAATTTTGTTAGTATATCATTTGGTATTCCATTGAACTGTCGAAGAGGTGTTTGGACACTCCACATCCTCTTGGTCACCATTTTGCATAAGTTCAAAGCTTTCTCAGCCAATTGTGCCCATCCACGTTTCACGACAATCTCAAAGAGAGCCCGCAGAAGGCGCCCGGCACTCTGAAAGAGAGAAACAAAATACATGAATCAGCTAAAAGAAATACAAGGTGAACACCACGTCCAATAACATTACACAGGTAAAGAAACTGAGTCATAAAAGCTATGATGCATAGATATGGATATACGGCCTTTTAAAAAAATCTATGTACACATACATCAATGAAAAAACATGAGATTCATAATATAATGTAACTAAGAGTTAATTGTTCAATTCACACCACAAAATCACAGTAAAAGTTTTAAAAGTCAAAAATTGTATTCGGTTAAAACAAAGAAACTCAAATACACAAATAATATTATATTAATATACGAGAAAACAACAAATTTCACTGGCAACAGAATAACAAGGAAAAAGGGAGTACCCACAAGTACCGGGTACATACCCGGTATGGGCACTTCACCATTTAACAAATTTCCATGCTTCAAAGCATAAAAGAGATATAAGACCAATACCACATATTCTCAAATGTAAGAAAGAGTCAAACCTGGGTTATAAAAACCATATCAGAAGTCATGGAGAGCCCTTCAAGCTTTAATTGAGAAATGTATGCTTGCAGTAAAACATTGATCTTGGCACTTGGCTCTTCCAGACTTTCCTTGATGGGAATGGGAACACGGTCTAAAAGCTTTGCTAGCTCCATCTTCTCATCTTGCCTTACTGTTACATACTTGAATTCTTCACTCAATGAGAACAATCGACAAAGCTCTATGTCTCCCATAGTCGGCTTCAAATGTTCATTGTACGTGGATATTGTTCCATGTGTTATATAGTAGTAGCTTGCAATTCGACCCAAGTCAGTGACCTGAAAATATCCACTCTTCCTATCGTACTTCACCAAATTATTTCTATCTAAGATGGTTGCAGCCGTATGAATCTGTAACATTTAAATAGATCAAGGTTAGACAGTAAATAAATTGATACTACAAAAGACAGTAAGAACAAGCAATATATATCCAAAAAAATGCATTGAATATCATTTGAAATCTATCCAATAAAATATTGAAATAACAAAAATCATACTTCAAAAAAAGGTTAAAGAGTCTATGTCTTAAAAGAATCCAGGAAGATAGGAGTCCTTTTCATGCAATTCTATGTTTAAGTTATACCAATGATAAGAACATACATTACCAAAAAGGAACCCAACCTAGTAAATAAACCAAAACTAAAACGGATAATTCTCAAAGCCATTAAGATCTGGTTCACTTCTCATTCAACTACACCTAAATCAAAGTGCTGAAAAAATCAATCACTGCCAGAAAGGAACCTAGCAAACAAACCAAATAATACGCGCAGGAATTCATTTAGTTTATGTAATATTAACAGATAGATTAGAGCATTGAGATGCTTACCAAATCAGCCCTCCTCTCCTCCAACGTTATATCTTTTGTTAGGACATCTGGTGCTATACCATATAGAGAAGGATTCCTTAACATACGAACATACAAGTAAGTGTATCCAATCCAATGACAGGCTTCCTTCGCATTTTGAACAGTACCAAGAACAATCTCAGCATTCAGCTGATCGGCCAGCTTGGAAATGAACTGGCTCTCGATAGGAAGTTGCTGGTTCATAAGAGAGAGGTAATACTGCAACTCACTGTGGCCAGTAACAATTATTCCCTCACCATAAGAGTCATATTGGGGCCTTCCGGCACGACCCAACATCTGCATAACATCAAGAGGACTAAGTTCAGTCCATGCCCCCTTTTCAGGATTGTAAATCTGTGTCCCTTTAATTATAACTGTATGGGCAGGGAGATTCACACCCCAGGCAAGTGTCGCAGTGGATACCAAAACTTGTGCATGTCCATCAGCAAACAGATCCTCAACAAGTTGTCGATCTGTCCTTGTCATACCAGCATGATGAATAGCAAAACCATACGGCAGAAGATCTTTTAGATCACTGCTTTTCACAAGATCAGTATGAGTATGAAGAATCTCACGGCTTGCACTATCTTCTTTAAGGAACCTACTGAGGGTATCATTTGCTAGTGCAGCATCTCGGATGGCTCTAGCAGTTTTGGCAGTTTCTTTCCTTGAATGTACAAAGATAAGAACCTGATGCTTACCAGCTACAGCCATAACTTTTTCGTAACAGATATCATTCATCAGCTGGAACCTCTGAAGTGGCTTCTTTACTGTGATTCCAACATACTGCTGAGAGAGAGGAACAGGCCTATAACTGTTATCGAAATAAAACAACCCTTTGTTCAGATCAACACGCAAGAAAAGTGCAACATCTTCGTAATTAGGGAGGGTAGCAGACAATCCCACCAAACGAATATAGTCCTTTGTTGTTTCAATCTGCCTCACTGTTCTAGCAACAATACTTTCAAGAACAGGCCCTCTGTTATCATGAAGAAGATGAATCTCATCAATGATGAGAAGTTTCACAAGCTGGGTATAAGTTCGATCCCCTGACTTTCGCGTGATAATATCCCACTTCTCGGGAGTTGTCACAATAATTTGAGTCTCTTCTATCTGTTGTCGTGTTAATGACTGGTCTCCACTGAGCTCCCTAACCTTAACATCATATTTCTCCAACCTGTTAGACAAATTCCCAACAACCTCAGCTACAAGGGCTTTCATTGGAGCAACATAAACAATTTTATATGCAGTATGGTCAATAGAACCATCATTTGGATTCCTATGCCGCGCAATCTGCTGAAGTATAGTAAGAACAGCAACATTGGTTTTTCCAGCACCAGTAGGGGCACATAGCAAAAGATTATCCGGCTTGAATAGAGCAGTTTCATAAACCTTACTCTGCACCCTATTCAACTGTGTCATTCCTTTGAAAGCTGGTTGTGCCCAATCAGGCATAGCAGAAATCTTCACAAGCTTCTCATTAGGGTCAAGCGGTTTAGCCTTCAATGCAGGCACATGAATTTCTTCGTAACCTTTGCTGAGATGCCTATAAGACCCATCAGGAAGGTCACATTTTTTCTTTGCCATAAACAAACCACCTTGCGCAAAAGCAAGGTTATCCAAATCAAGCATTTGTCGCTGACCCTTCAACCAGCCACTCTCCCCATCTCTATCACCAACTCCCCTCCTGCTTCTATCCCTATCCCTATCTCTCTCCTTGTCCCCATCTCCAACAACACTATCATCTTTCAACCTTCTAGCCTCTTCCCTTATACTCTTCTCCAAATTCTTCTGCCTCTCCTTCGCAGAAGCTCTAGTAGCATGCAACTGCTCCAAAATTGGCTGCAAATCAGATCCCTTCATATCTTCCTCAATCTTCTCCCTCTCTTCCTGATCTTGTGCCCTAGCTAAACGAGTACACCACACAATCTTCAACCTATTCCTCAACAAAAATTTAATAAGACTAAACTTATCAAACTCTAGATGAAACAAAAGCTTGTTCTCCACTTCCCTATCATCAGGCTCAGCCAAAATCTTCAAAACTTCCTCAGCAAGAGTCTGACAATGTTGTGGATCAATCTGCCGTTCAAAAGCATCAGAAATTTTCCTCTGAAGCCAATAAGCATCAATATCCTGTACATTCAAATTCATCCCTTCATTAGCTTCCTCCATATCTTCATCATCGATACCACCCATTTGCATACCACCAGAACCATTACCCTCGGCAAGGTCATCATCATCCTCTTCTTCCTCCTGAACCATATCAAGATCACTCTCTTCATCCTCATCATCTTCATTCTCTTCAAACTCAACCGCAACACCGACATCATCGTCAAGACCACCATCCACATCACCACCAGCAGAACCATTAACAGCATCACTAACCTCCTGGAAATCAGTTATCAACTTACCAATCGAAACAAGCTGATCAAAAACATGATTAGGGATAGGGTTAAGAAGCTTCTCAATATCCTTCTTCTTATCAGGATTCTTAACCGTGTCATTTTTAAGAACAGCAAGAATCTCATCAGCCGCTCCGCTGACGATACTAAGCGGCTGACCACCGAGCTGCTGCTGAATAACACTAAGCATAGCTTCATAAGCAGCGCGCGTTTCCTTCGTCTTAGGTTGATAAACGCCGTCGTCAGTGGCGGTGAGAACACTCTCCTCCTGAAGACGGCGGCGCTTGCTACGACGGGAAGGAACCGAATCGATTGGATCTCTTTCTCGTTCCTTTTTCTTTTTCTTTGCGGCGTTAAGTTTGTCATTGAGCTCCGGTGGACGGTCATGGGAAACACGGTCGCCGAAGGATTTAGGATCGATTTTTCCCCAAAGTGATTCTGGTTCTCCAGTGGGTTCGTGTGTGTCGCGTGGACGTGAGTCGGTGGTTAGAACTAAACTGGAGTTTGCTCGGTACTCGTATTGCTTGAACCGCGCGTGTGCTTCGGCGCCACCACCGAGATGTGCCATTTTCGAAACCCTAAATCACAGAAAGGGAACGAAGCGAAACCCTAATAATATAATGTAGAGAAAAAAGAACAACGAAAGTTAATACCTTAGATTTGAAAATGAAATGAAGATAAAAAATAAAATTTATCTACTACTGATAAATGAAAATGAAACCAATCTTGAGAAGGGTTTTTGGTGTTTTAAATGAGACGATGAAAAGTACAAATGTAAATGCTTACAAGGGCGGTGGTGTTGTTATTACAGGTCTAAACTAAACCGACTCATAGTGCTTACAATTTTTTATACAAATTTATCTCTTTATTTATATACTATCATTTTTACGTAAAATACAATTAACGAAACTTTAGACCTATAAGTCGATGTGTATTTTTATGACAAGCGTGGTATCTAACATTTAATTAAAGCTCTTAAATATTTTAATCTTTTTATTAATAATAACTTTTTTATTTTTTAATTTATTTTTTATTTGTTTGCTAACCTGTTAATATTAATTAATATTAATTTTAGGCTTGAATTGAATCTATTAAAAGGTGTTACAAAACAAAAATCGAATAACTTATTAATTTAGTTCTTAATTAATACTCTTTCGTTAATTTAGTTCCTAAATTATTAAAATTAATTAAAAAATTAAATTATATTTTCCATCTATCAAATTAGTGTGTATTTAGATTTGTCTTTGTAGATGTGCTTTTGAATAAATTTAGTTCTACAAATATACTTTTAATTAAAATTAAGTTTGTTTTGATATGTTTCTTCAAAGTCATTTTAGGAAATAAAATTTGTTTAAATTATATATTTAAAAATACTTTTAAATAAAAATTAATCAATTTAATTTTTCAAATGAATAAGTGAATCGGTAAAAGTATCACATGAGTTACTTTTGATTAAATGTACATTCAAAGAAAAATTACTTTTGATAAATGAAAATAACCAATGATCTAAACATGTAGTCAACTTTATTTTTCATTGCAAATGGAAGTTTAACTTTGTGGATGAAAAACCAAACATAATTTTAGTACATCTGTTAATTGTATATGTGGTCGTTAATAATCCCTAAACAATAAAAAAAAATATCTTAAAATAGTTTGTAACCTATAAAAAAACAATTTCACCTCTCAAGATTCAAATTTTTTTATTGTTTTCAAACACATCAAGGTTTAATGAAGTCATCAAATCATTAACTATTTTTTTATTATTATTAATTTGTGTGAGTCTAAAATCCATTTTTAATATTCAATTATTATAAATCAGAAATTACAATTACTCATAAACTAAAAATTACAAACTTAAGTCAAATCTAGACATTAAAGTCGTTAAATAATTATTATATATTCAATATGTAGAATAAGTATAATAAGTTAATACAAATATTCTTTTGTCTCAAAAAAAAAGTTAGGAATTAGATAAAATGAGAGATGTGGTATTTAACTAAAAAAAATTATATTTTGAGAGACTAAATTATTTTTCATGATAGTTTATGAATTATTTTTAAAGTATTTTGACAACTTAGAGATTACTAGTTGTCACTTATAAGATACGGTATTATTTTCACATCCTAGGAAAACTATCTTTGATGAGGAACCCGGTATGTTGAAAAAACCATTTCTTTTGCTCAACAATTTATGTCAATTACATGATGAACAACCAAAGGCGGAAGCGTACTTGTGGGAATTGTCATTGATGAAATCCTGGTATGATGATGATAGAGCCAATGGGTTGGGTGATCTTCCTCAGCAAAACACCCTGAAGATATTGCTCTCTTGATGGGGATAGAGAGAACCAGAGAGTTTTCTCCTTTTGGTTTGTGAAACTGAATAGTCTTGATGTGTTTGTCTTGGGGACCACTACCCCTATATATAACTATTATTAGTTATATCCCAAATTGCAGTATTTCTAATTCAGCCCCTCATTAAATTAGAAACTGTCTGGTATCTACACTATTAATTTTCATAACTATTATGCTCTTTAGCCATAAACTTATATATTATTTGACCCCTAGTTTATTGGCTAATTATATAATGACCCTAACACACTTTATTAATTAATTACATATGTGACCCATAAATCTTACAATCTCCCACTGGTCACACATGTATCCTTAGGAGTGTGTTAGACTTTATGATGTCAAAAATGTCATCATAATTACCTTGAGCATAATCCAAATTGTCCCGTCCATTAATCATATCAGCACATGGAACCAAAGAGGCTTTCGTCATAATAAGCATAACTAAACCCGTCAATGATCACCCGTACTAACACAACTAAATGACATAGATCCATTATGAAAAGTGTAGCATGAAAATTACATGAAGTTGGTCAATGCATGTCAATTTTCAACTGGTCCTACTTTACCGAATGAGATCATACCATAACTTAAATGTACAAAGTAACCAAAACTGAATAACTTTAAACTTTATTTCTGATCAGAAAGTCCAAATACAATGTATTTGTACTTTACAATTAAACATAGAACATGAATTACATAATGGACGAAACTCCCACTAAAATCAAGATTCCTCAAACTGTAGCACACCCATGTGAGCAGTATGCTCATGAAAGACCTTGGGTGGTAGACCTTTAGTGAGTGGATCCGCAATCATGGAGTTTGTCCTTAAGTGTTCTATGGATATCTGTCCACTTTGTACCTTCTCTTTAACAACTAGGAACTTAATGTCAATGTGCTTTGACTTGGTTGAGCTCCTATTATTGTTAGAATACAGGACTGCTGATCTATTGTCACAATACAACTTGAGTGGTCTTTCAATCCCTTCAACTATTTGCAGCCCCGTGACAAAATTTCTCAGCCAAATGCCCTGGTCAGATGCCTCATGAATTGCTACGAATTCTGCTGCCATGGTTGATGAAGCAGTAAGACCTTGCTTGGCACTACGCCAAGAAACTGCTCCACCAGCTAACAGAAAGACATAGCCTGAAGTTGATCTTAAGCTGTCTTGGCATCCCGCAAAATCCGAGTCAGAGTACCCAGTGATCTCTAACTGGTCTGACCTCCTATATGTGAGCATGTAGTTTCTTGTTCTCTTCAAATATCTCATGACCCTCTTGGCTGCTTTCCAATGGTCAAGACCTGGATTGCTTAAATATCTGCCTAAAATCCCTACTATGAACGCTATGTCTGGACGCGTACATACTTGGGCATACATAAGACTCCCTACAGCTGAAGCATAAGGGATCTTTTGCATTTCTTGAATTTCCAAACTTCCCTTAGGGCACTGTTTGAGACTAAACTTGTCTCCCTTAGCAACTGGGGTGTCCCCTGGTTTGCAATCCTGTAACCCAAACCTTTTGAGAACCTTATCGATATAGCTCTTTTGTGACAATCCAAGAATACCTCGAGATCTGTCTCGGTGTATCTGAATTCCTAATACAAAAGAGGCGTCACCAAGATCTTTCATCTCAAAATGCTTTGATAGAAATTTCTTAGTTTCGTGCAACATGCCTATATCGTTAGTGGCAAGCAGTATGTCATCAACATACAAGACCAGGAAAATATGTCTGCTCCCACTGAACTTATGATACACACAATCATCAACTGTATTCATCTCAAAACCAAATGAGAGAATTACTTGATGAAATTTATGGTACCATTGATGAGAAGCTTGTTTTAGCCCATAAATGGATTTTCTTAGTTTGCACACCATATTCTTTGGGTCTCCCAACACAAAGTTTTCTGGCTGCACCATATAGATAGTCTCATCAATGTCGCCATTGAGAAAAGCTGTTTTTACATCCATTTGATGAAGCTCCAAATTAAAGTGAGCAACAAGAGCCATGATTATTCTTAAAGAGTCCTTCGATGAAACCGGAGAGAAAGTCTCTTTATAATCAATCCCTTCCTTTTGAGTATAACCCTTAGCTACAAGACGTGCCTTATATCTCTCCACATTACCATTGGAATCCCGCTTGGTTTTAAAAATCCATTTGCAACCAATGGGTTTCACTCCTTCAGGTAATGGGATAAGTTCCCAAACTGAATTGTCTTGCATAGACTTGTACTCCTCATTCATTGCTTCGATCCACTTATCTGAACGGGAATCTTGCATGGTTTGATGAAAGTTGATCGGGTCGTCTTCCGTCATGCCAACATTTTCCTCTACCTCATTGATAAATACTACATAATCATCCGAAATAGCATTTTTTCTTTCTCTAGTGGATCTCCGCAATCGAGCTGGCTCTTGAGGCACTTGTTCTTGAGGATCTTGAATTTGATCTGGATTTTGTTCTCCCTGAACAACCAGATCATCTTGAGTTTGTTCAATAATGGGAAAGTCAACTGGTGGAAGAATCAGTTCTGGAATTGTTACCGATTCTTCCTCAAAGACAAAATCTTTAACCTTAATCTTCCCCCCAAACTCAATATCCTCAAAGAACGTTGTCGTTCCCGTCTCAAAAATTGTTCTCAAATTAGGATCATAAAATTTATAGCCCCTTGATTTTTCTGAGTACCCTATAAAATAGCTGCTAATTGTTCGGGGTTCAAATTTCTTTTCATTCGGCATATAAGGCCTTGCCTCAGCTGGACATCCCCAAACATGAAGGTGCTTCAGACTAGGCTTACGCCCAATCCAAAGCTCATAAGGTGTTTTAGCCGCTGCCTTAGTTGATCCTCTATTAAGAATGTATGCTGCTGTTTTTAATGCCTCTCCCCAGAGTGACTCTAGCAAGGTGGAATGACAAATCATACTCCTTACCATATCCTTAAGAGTCCTGTTTCGTCTTTCAGCTACACCATTCATGCTGGGTGACCCCGACATAGTGTATTGTGGGACGATTCCACATTCCTCTAGGTATTTGGCAAATGGTCCCGGACGTTGTTCACCTGAACCGTCATATCTGCCGTAGTATTCACCACCACGATCAGATTTGACCTTTTTAATTCTTTTATTAAGTTGATTCTCAACTTCTGCCTTAAAGGATTTGAACACGTCTATTGATTGGGACTTTTCGTGAATTAGGTAAAGGTAGGCATATCTAGAATAATCGTCTATGAATGATATAAAATATTGTTGACCATTCCAAGAAGGAGTTGGAAATGGCCCACAGATGTCCGTATGTATCAATTCTAAGACGTCTGTAGCTCTATATGCGCCTAATTTCTTATCTTTAGTCTGTTTTCCTTTAATGCATGCTACACAAACGTTAAAGTCTGTGAAGTCAATGGAATCTAAAATTCCATCTGACACAAGTCGTTCAACTCTATTTTTAGAGATGTGACCTAGACGCTTGTGCCAAAGCACTCCTGAATTGAAAAAGTTCATAAGGTGTGACCTAGACGTTTGTGCCAAAGCACTCCTGAATTGAAATTGTCAATTTTCCGCTTAGTACCACGTGATTCCACATTCAAGGTTTCATTATAGTTAGCCACAGTTTCCAACAAATAAAGATTATCATAACCAGAAAGTAAACCGGTTCCAACAACATTCGAATTTAAAGACAAAGTAAATTCTTTATTCCCGAATGAACAATAATATCCTGATTTGTTCAAATAAGAATTAGAGACCAAATTTTGTCTAAATGACGGTACAACAAAAGTGTCTTCTAAATCCAAATAATGACCGGAACTTAATAATAATCTAAATTTTCCTATGGCTTCAACTTCTACCTTCTTCCCATCTCCTACATAGATGCATCTTTCAGTATCACTAGGCTTTCGGAAGTTCAGGCAACCCTGCATTGAAACACTGATGTTAGTAGTTGCACCAGAGTCTAACCACCAAGTGTTTCCAGGTACTGAAGCTAAATTAACCTCAGAATAGACCAAAGACAGAATCATACCTTTCTTAACACGCCAAGCGTGATATTTGGCACAATCCTTCTTCACGTGTCCAGGACTCTTGCAGAAGAAGCAGTTGTTATCCTTAGTCTGCTTCTTTTGTTCTGGACCCTTAGCAACAACTTTGTTCTTGGGTTCCTCAATTCTTTTCCTTTTGCCCTTGTCTTTAGAGATGCTAGTAAAGTGAACGCTTTCAGTCCTATCTTGCTTCAACTTGTCCTCTTCTTGCACACATAATGAAATGAGCTCATTAAGAGTCCATTTCTTCTTTTGACAATTATAAGTCACCTTAAACTGACTGAATTGCAAAGGAAGAGACAACAATATTAAATGAATGAGTAAGTCATCTGACAACTCAAGCTTTAGTCCTTTAAGCTTAGAAGCAATGTTGGACATCATCAGAATGTGCTCTCTTATATTTCCCTTGCCTTGATACTTCATGGAAATTAAATTCTGAAGCAAAGAACTTGTTTCAGCCTTATCACTTTTTACAAAGCGTTTTTCCATCTCAACAAAGAAATTTTTAGCTGTATCTATCTCATCCGAGACAGCACCTCTAAAGACTTCAGGAATCCCACGCTTTATGATCATAAGACTTATGCGATTTGAGCGATCCCATTTCTCATACTCTAATTTGTCTTCAGAAGAACTAGAGTCCTTAGGAGTAGAGGGTCGATCAATTCTTAATGCAAGGTCTAGATCCATGCAGCCAAGAACAATCAGAATGTTCTCTTCCCATTCCTTAAAATTTGTCCCATTAAGGACAGGAATAGAACTCAAATTTGCAGATATGGAAGCAACCGATGCTGTAAATTAGATAAAGAACGAAACTTAGAAACTCACATTATAACAAAATAAATCAATAAATAAATAAATACATATGTTCAAATCATGGAATTTAACCCATCTCAAGATACCCAGTGCACCATTGATGTCAAGTCTTTGGACAGTAACACCAACTGCTAGTGGTACTCTTGTTGCAACGATCAAATATTGACAATAAGACATGTCAAACAATAAACCTTCCTTTGGGCCGATTTACTGCTCACATGTATACCAAATAATTGTCACACATTTATCATCGCAGGTGTACCATGTAATTCTGCCAAATATTAACCTTCCTTTGGGCCGGTCAATACCCGCATGAATAAACATATACACAGCCATTTGACATTCTTCACGAGCAATTTAGACAAGAGAGGTCACTTTGGCGACGTCAAGTTTTAATTAACTCATTCAAAAATGTCAAACTTGACTTGAACATATATTTATTATATCCAAATAAAACAATATTTAAAAAAAACTATTGTTCACTAATATAAACTTTATTTCATTAGTATTTGATAATTATTGTTTTATAAAAAAAATGATAATTATCAAATAAAATAAAATAAAATAAAATAACACGCATAGAAAAAAAAATTTCAACTTTTCCAACGGAACTCGACGATCAAGCAAGAAAGAATGAAAACCATATAGAGCAGAACTCTCACACATGTGTGCATACCAAAACAAACATTATAGTTATTAAACTTTCTGTGTACGTGTGCATTCATGGACAGTTCCAAGCGGTTATGGAATTCAACCGTTTCACGAGTTTCATGGCAAAAGTAAATTCATCTTGATACAGATACAATGAAACAATAAGCCATGGCAATGAAACAATATTGAACAGAATTTCATGGCGTTATTCACGATTCATTAATTGTTTCAATCATCCAAAACAATCAACAATTATAGAAAATCTTTATAGTAAACCATCAATGGCATATCAACAAAAAAAAAAATTATAATCGGAAACAAAGAAAAAATATGGATTCCATAATATATATATCCAAATACCCAAATTACAAACCCTAAGATTTCAATCATGTCAAAATTCCCAAATTGAATCCTAAAACAAAGACAATAACCGAATTTCATCATGAATTAAACATGGTAGGCTCTGATACCAATTGTTGAAAAAACCCTTTCTTTTGCTCAACAATCCATGCCAATTACATGATGAATAACCAAAGGCGGAAGCGTACCTGCGGGAATTGCCATTGATGAAATCCTGGGATGATGATGATAGAGCCAATGGGTTGAGTGATCTTCCTCAGCAAAACACCCTGAAGATATTGCTCTCTTGATGGGGATAGAGAGAACCAGAGAGTTTTCTCCTTTTGGTTTGTGAAACTGAATAGTCTTGTTGTGTTTGCCTTGGGGACCACTACCCCTATATATAACTATTATTAGTTATATCCCAAATTGCAGTATTTCTAATTCAGCCCCTCATTAAATTAGAAATTGTCTGATATCTACACTATTAATTTTCATAACTATTATGCTCTTTAGCCATAAACTATTATATATTATTTGACCCCTAGTTTATTGGCTAATTATATAATGACCCTCACACACTTTATTAATTAATTACATATGTGACCCATAAATCTTACACGGTATTATTGGTTTATGTTTGGTTTTATTGATTGTTGATTTGTTTTGGTAATTTTGTTACTTGTTGAAAACTATCTTAGGTTTATTTGCGAATATAACACTGAAGTGTAAAAAAAGTGTTGAAGCAAATGTCGTTATAATGTGAACAAAAGCCAAACGCATCACCTTACTCATTTGATGAATGGAAAAAACTCATCTCATACGTACAAGGACTGGCCCACATTGAAGCTAGGGTGTTCACTTGCACCCCTCAATTTTTTAAATTTACTCATATAGTTCTACTTTTTCTTATTTTGACTACCTTGACATTTATGTGTTGCACAATCTGAACCAATAATCTCTCCTCTCAATGAACCAATATAAACTGTTTATTGCACCACTTTACAGGATCTGAAAAGAGAACCATTATCCGTCTAGCAAATTTACATACATGTGTGATGATCTTGATTTGGAATTCAGA
Organism: Cicer arietinum; assembly: GCF_000331145.2. Classification (NCBI taxonomy): domain Eukaryota; kingdom Viridiplantae; phylum Streptophyta; class Magnoliopsida; order Fabales; family Fabaceae; genus Cicer; species Cicer arietinum. Next base: position 42,528,548 of record NC_021160.2, on the reverse strand, counting down.
ATAATATTATTCCACAAATTAACTTTATACTGAAATCGAGCTTTGTTTAACTAGTACTCTAAAATAAATTTGTCACTGAGCTAATTGATTCAATGTGTTTGTTCATTTTGTTTCTTTTTTAATCAATGTGTTTATTTATAAGAGTAGTATTATATATATATATATATATTAAAACTTGTAAGTATTTTGAATGTATATTTAAATTTTATGAATTTTTATATGTACAGAATCTATATTGATATAAACGTTGTAAGACATTCTGTTTTTTTATTAAATATTTAAATTTAAAACTTTATAATTCTAATATTTATATATCACCATAAAAAAGTTGTATTTTATCTTGTATTTTGATAATTTTTTAAAATAGTTTGTACTCAGCTAGCTCAAGATCATTGGTCTGCCACTGTATACATAGGGAACAACTCCAAAATAGAGATGCAAAACATCTCAAAAAATGAAGCTTTACCATTGACCTGCTTATTATGAGACAATAACATTCCATGCTATTTACAAATTCTTCTAAAGTGATGATATTTTGTTGGTGAGATCTATATTTAGCCAAAATGATATTGACAAAAGATAGAGGAAGGGGTAAGAAAGCACAATAATTGATAAAATTAGATATTAATGATTATTAATTTAAAAGAAGCATAAATTAATTGGCTGCCACTTTACTTGTCTCATTTATTTACCGTGCATGTCTTCTTAAAAATTGTCTAAAGCCTCTAGACTTAATATACTTTAAATGTATACTTGCTTAGGTTTCAGTACCTATAAGAGTTAGACGGAATTGTTCGGAACTTTTAATACTTCAAATTTTTACTATATTTTAATTACGGGTAATAGATCATATTAAACTTTGAAATGCTTGAATTTGACATACAATTAATCTTTTCAGTTTGAGTATGATCTATGGTCTATCATAAATTTTTTTTAACTGACTTGACATTTTAAAAGGTGGTATGAAAGTCTATTTAAAAATCTATTTCGCATTAAAGCATTTAAATAATATATTTTATTTATATAGGTTAAATTAGACGTTCATATATAACCAAATCTAATAAAATTATAATTAGCAAGTATGCAACAACCTTCCAAAAAAATAAAGAAACAAAATTAATCCATAATCAAAAAATTTAAAATAATAAATGTTGAGACAAAATCTCTCTCAAATGGTTTTAATGATAACAAAATTAATTAAAAAATTATGATTGAGGTTAATGATTAATCTGTGCTTTTGAGTGTATTCATATAAGAAAACGGATTATTATTCATTAAGGCAAAAAGAAGAAAATTCTGAGTTAAATCTAGAGCATAGAAAATACTGATGATGGCCTCGCGAGTTGATGAATATTCAAATCTGCAGAATACTCCTCCTCGCTGAAATGAATTGTTTTATTATTTAAACAAATGCAAAACAATATTAAAGAATAAAGTGTTTGATTCTTTAAACAAAGGCAAAACTTTATTAAAGAATAAATAAAGAAAATGAGTTTGATGGCAAAAGAAAGGTACGAGAAAGGTTTACACTAGGATGGATCTATGGTCAACACATTTGATAAAGCAACTCATCACATCATCTGCAAAGGCTACAAGTAGACCTATAGATCACTCTTGTGTGAATTAAAAAACAATATAAAGTCAATCTTCAAAAAGGCAACAACAAACAAGCCAAAAGTGAAAGTCATCACATGTCTTAAAGAAAGGAAAGAGAAAAGGACTTCACATGAAGCCTTACAAGCATTGAATAAAGGAGAACGAAAAGGACATCACATGGTCTTACAAGCATTAAAGAAAGGAAAAAGAAAAGGACAACACATGCCCCAAGTTTCCAGAAAATCTGCAACCTCGTACTTGAGGATGAACTGCATCTGTCCAAGGACAGCTGGATGACAGTTTCATAATTATAAGAAAAGACCTTGGGCTTTTTGAATTGATTTTCCAACGGTCATAAAAAGCTTGACATATGAACTGAACATCATAAGACTTCTATAAAAGGCAGCAAACTCTTCTTCATCAAATACACAACACATTGCATTAAAAAAGATCAAGGATCTTAAAGCATTCAAGAAGCAACATCCATCCTCTCTTCATACTTTCTACAATCATACATTAGATCTTTGTAAATCCTTTGAGAAAGTATTAAGAATCAATCACTCTCATATCACATTGTAATTTCCACGTGAGATACACTTGGAAATATTTGAAACCTGATTGTAAGCTTCGTGAAGCTAAAGAATACACAATTTGTAATCTTCCTCTGTGAGAGGTTGATTTGTTTGAACATTAGTGAAATCTCACAAGAGTGTGAGGACTGAACGTAGCCTTCATTGGGTGAACCAATATAAAAATTGTGTGTGTCATTCTCATATTTTTCTCTCACTCTTTAGCTCAGCTCAAATATGAAAGTTTGAAAAATTCATCCTCACGATTTCCATCCTCTACGAGAGGATAGTTTTTAAAAACATTTGAAAATTATTTTTAACAGCAAAATCCCTATTCAACCCCCCTTCTAGTGATATTTAGCTACATCAATAAATACTAATATTAATAAATAATAAAAAAAAGAACAATGTTAATAAATAATAACAATATATATATATATATATATATATATATATATATATATATATATATATATATATATTATGTATAATAGACTTTTTTATAAGTTTGAGTCTGATCTATTTAAATTAATATGCTTTAAAAAATTATGAGTCTAACCTTTTTATTAAAACTATAAATAGATCGGACCATAAACCTCTGACGGACTGCCTAACTTATTTTTACCCATAATTTCAATGCACTCCAAGAGATTTAATTTCTCCAATTGAACATGCCTATTATAAACCATTCTAAACTATAATTGTGACTTTTCTGATTCGTGGCCTACCTGTGACTTGTCCAATAACTTGTAATTTTTTTTGGATTACTCGGTTTTCAGTCGATTACGGTGAATCTATCCACCCTTAGTTGTAAAATGTTGGAATATTTTATTATATTATTTAATTATTATATTCTAATTTTATTTTATAGACACATATCTTTATTTAATTATATTAGTTATTTATCAATTAGAAGTCTTAATTAATTAGTGATCAAAATAAGTAATAATACTTATTAGATTTCTATTTTGATAGTTAATTATTTAATTAATTGATATGAACTCAAATATGAGTCGTTGTCCCCTTTCTCCATCTAAAAAGGGCTTAAGACATTTGAAGTTTAGATTGAGGAAGAACCACAAGTTGGTGTTCATCATTTGTCTCTCTTCTGAGGATGCTTAGAGACTATTCTAGATTGTCGTCGAAAGACCATCAACACATAAATCTAGATATTTCTAATCTTTTTAATAAATTAACATATTGTAGATCCTTAAATTAACAAGAATCATGTTTGTTATTGTTTTTCATATATACACATATTTATTTGATTTCCACACTAAAACATTATTATTTTTGTTTTGAGCATGTTCTTGATTGATGAATAAGTAAATTAATTCCTACATAAAAAGTGTCGCTTGTACTCAACTATTTAGGTCAAACATTCAAAATAATTTTTACTCACGAAGGTAATTTTAACTGTACTTTTAAATTTATCTAATTTTTAATTTTTTTGAATAATCCTATCAATTAAATGATTAATTACATTTTCAGTTTTCTTGAATTGGTATTTGCTTCTTACGGCCGCCGTGTTAAAATCAAAATAAAACTTAGCTACTAAATAAACAAGTAAATTTAATAACCAAGTAAGAAGACTTAGTCAAGAAACAAATCTCTCACCCATAAAGAAAGTTGTTTGGTCAAGAAGTAAACTTGACCGTCAAGGTTGCTCATGAGAATATTTTTATATATGTTAATTAAAATATATTTTAAAATATTTTAGTTTAATTGTAGTTTTAGTCTATTTATTTATACTGATTCACAAAATCGGTTCCTCTATATTAAAATTCGATAGTTTTGGTCCATTTATATTATTTTTTAACTAAAAAATGATGATGTGAGATGTTATAATTAACGTGACATATGATACAATGATGTAGAGTGATTAACATTCATGAAATTAAAATAAAACGCCGTGAAAATTTAAATTTCAACTTCAGAATTTTTTCGTATTTTAATTTAATTAATGACATATGAATAATTAATGCATCTAGATGATTCTATGCCATAGAATTATCAGTCACGTTATTTAAAATATGTTCAATCGTCATTTTTTTAGTTTAAAAATCTGAGAGATGGAGCAAAATTGTCGACTTTTAAAATAGAGAGACTAATTCCGTAAATCAGTATAAATATAAGGACAAAAAATACACCTAAACCAAATATTTTAACTATAGCACATTTTTTAAGTTGCCATTTATATACTCCTTTCATACTTAAACTTTTGTCCTTTTAGATATACACATAAATTAAGAAATAATCAATTTAAATAAACTTAGACTAATTTGTCCTTATTTATTTATTTTTTTTACAATTATTTATCAAACTTCTATTAACTTTTTTTGGTTCGATATATTTACAATTTTTTTATCTTCCAACTTCAATTCATATTTTTTATATGCATGGTGTACTTCAAAATTTAAGTTGCAATCGTACATTTGTAGCCATTAAAGCATTTTAGCTTATATTTTCAACGTAAGATACCTTGTAAACATAACACTCATTTAATATATATTTTTTGAGTTTTTGTAAGTGTATGTAACATGAAAAGTATGTATAATTATATCTTGGTTTTATAAACAATCAAAATTTTGGAACTAAAATAAAAATCTAAGATTCAGGATGGAGATAGTAGCAACTTCCTTTTAAAGTGATAGGATCGTAAGTGTATAATATTATCTGAAGTAACAATGTCAATTATAAAAAATAGGATTTGAATTATAATTGTCCCTTTTTTAAATTTTTATTAAAAAATTGAAACTTTTAGTTCAAGATTGATTTTGGTTATAAACGAAGAATGTTATTGATTAGTGGAAAAACAACAATATCAATTTATCAATATAAAAAATAAATGTAAAACAAATAATAACTAGAGATATGGATAAAGAGATCACACAAACATATATCCTGGTTCACCCAATACGGGTTACGTCCAGTTCTCACAAATGTGAGATTTTCCACTAAGTGCTTCAAAGCAAGATCATTTTTTGTTTTCACACTGTTTTCACATATCAGTCTTGATCTATTACAAGGTTCTACCTAGAAAGGATTTTCACAAGTTACATTACACTATTTCAGAAAGAATTTTTTAAATTACCTTTTAAATCATAAAAGGATTTCAACTACTGAAATTATGTTAACCATATAGCCTTGAGTTACAAAATAATGATTTTGAGAATGTTAAAATCTGGGTATTGCTCAACTCTTGTTTGAGAAATAGATTCTATAAATTAGAACTCAGTAATCACTTATTCTAATATGACACTAAGAAATGGAACTGCAACTTAGAATGATTTGAGAAGCTCGAGTATGATTTGAATGAATGATGTTTTGCTTGGCACTGAGTTCTGATTTGTTCTTTATCGTGAAGCTTTATTTATAGACTTCAAGAGAGCTTATGACAGCTCATTTAACTGTTGGTTGTAGGTCAGCTGTCATGAGTAACTGAATGAATAAGATCACCATAAAACATGACCCTTCTTGTTGAAACCAAGAATGTTCTTGAGAACCAAGAACGTTCTTCGAATTGGTTTGAGATGAGCTGACTTGTATTTGTGATTTTGTCAGTTTTCTGAAATGATTACAATTTGACTCGCGTGTGCAAATCTGTTTGAAGGTACAACAACAATGTCCTTTACAACCTATCATTTGTACTTTCATTTGCTTGATTTGGAGAATGATCTTGCTTTATGCTTTTTATGAAGCAAGGTGTTGAATCTTTGAATTCTGGAATAATTCTTGCTTAGATTGATTCTTATATATTTATGATGAAGATATGAAATGAATAACACTTCTTGGAGAACGTTCTTCGTTTTCTAGAAATCTGTCAAAAACGTTTTTCGTTTTACTGACTTTGCTTTCTTGATTTTAATACGATTTGCTTTGTAGTGGTTGGTACTTATCTTGTTTTAACACACTTAAATACACATGTTAAATACCAAAATACTTAAAATCATAATTAGAAGTCTTAATTAACTTTTTGTTTAATTATCATCAAAACATTAATTTGGAATTTTGTCTCAACATTATCGCGTAGTAAAAATTATCGTTTCACAAATTTTTGTTATGAGTACCAATTCTTCTTTATTATGATGATTAGCTAAAACGGTGGATGTTGATAGTGATTTTTTTATTAAAATTCTCAATAAAAACAAAGTTTTAGAATTATAGTTTTTCACGATGATGGATACAATAAAACTAACATTCTCTAAATTATGGGTGTTAAATTCTTAAAAATCAAATAAACAATTATAACTAATGCATTATTTCAAAGAACAAAAATGTATTTTAAACTAAAAACCAACCTATGTTTATGATTAATGTATTAACAAAATCGTTTAGGCTAAATTACATCTGTGGTCCATTAACTTAATTTCAGTTAACGTTTTAGTCCTTTATCTTTTTATTTTCCCGATTTGGTCATTTATTTTAATTTTTAGTGACAATTTGATATTTTATATTTTAAAATATCAACAATGTTATCTTTTTTTTTTTTACAAAAATTCATAAAACTCTTCAGATTTTTCAAATAAAACCCATAAAATTAATAATCATCTTCAATATAATGCAAATTTCATTGAATCCATAACTCAAATATTCAAATAAACTCATATTTTCATCTCCAACAACATTAAATAAAGAATGAAAATATGAATTTATTTAAAGATTTAAGTTATGAATTTGATTAAATTTGCATTTTATTGAAGATGATAATGAATTTTATGGATTTTGTTTAAATTTTTTGATGATTATTTGAATTTTTGTAAAAAAAAAGACAACATTATTGACATTTTTAAAAACATAAAATATCCAATTGTAACTTAAAATTAAAATAAAGGACCAACTTAGGAAAAAAATAAAAGATAAAGGACTAAAACGTTAACTAAAATTAAGTTAAGGGACAACATATGTAATTTAGCCAATCGTTTAAGAGAAGATATCTTTCATGATTTCAAGAAAACCAAAACCAAAATCAATTTTCATGATATGATTCTCTTGTCCAATCTTAGGGTTAGATATTAAATCAACTTTTCGATATATTATTTAATATCCAAGTAAGAACATGATTCTTATTAAGAATGAATTAAAAGATTAATACACAAAAAGAAATAGAAATGGGTAGAGATCTATCATTAGAAATCCTACTATCTCAAGACAAGGAAGATTTACTAACACATGGTCATAATAGAATCAAAATTTAAATATAAAAATATTGAAAATATAAAATAACAAAATAACAAAATAACAAGAGATTATGAATAAGAATATGCGTCTAAAACTGAATATTTTCGTCCTTTTTATAGTCCCAATTGTCTTCGTGAACTTTAATTACAAAAAACCATCACAATTTCATAGAAAAAAAAAACGATTTAATAGCAGAAGATAGACATATTATGACTATAATGACCATTTCTGTCAACCAGTAATCCTTGTTGTCTTGGAATGACATATTTTACTTTTTATCTCGATATTTCATTATGGCCAAACATTAATTCTTGCTAGAACTTGAGTTTTTTTTTTTTTTTTTCTTTTTATTTTCTTGATCAGGATGGACCATGACTGCACCCCTTGAAGTTTTACACAAATTTCTTTTACTTATTTCTTCACTTCTCTTTTCAATCTAAACAAAACAAAAAAGTAATAAAATAAAACTAAAATCAGATTAAAAACATTAAAATAACCTATTAAACAAAACTATAAATACTCATAAATTTTAGCTCTATCCTATTATTAGAGGCAATTACTCCACGTTTTGTTTCCACTCCATAATATATTGAAGTCAGCTCTTTTGACCACCGGTTTGCATGTTCAGTAAGCTAGTTATTATTGCATGTTCACGTTGCTAGATGTCCATGGTGCGTTGTTGCTAGTACTTATGCCAAATCGGATGAAGCTAACATATAATAGAAATGAAACGATCAGTGTACATATGCAAATAAGGTATGTCGTCGTACAATTCTTAGTATTTATCTAATGAACTTTTCAATGTCTACCTTCGTATAAGGAATATTTTTATGTATCCTTAATTGCTAATTTTGGATACATGTTGAACTTGAGATTTACGGTTGCTTGTTTACATTATTGTGTTTTGATCTAGGTGCAATTCTTTTTTTTTCTTTTTTCCATTGGAGATTTGTTGTTTGGTTAATTATCACAATGGTTTAAGCTATGAGGACAATCGTCAAAAATGCATTTTCTGACACATGTTTGCTTCACTTCAATTTATTTTATAAGAGTTAAAATAATTTTTTTAAGAATATATTAAACCTATTAAAACATATTTGAAAGTGTCGTTCTTCTATAAGTTTTGTCTTCTTATGTGTCTTTTATTAGTTAATTTAATCATTTGATATGTCTTATGTTAGTCAATTTGATTCATAAAATTATAAACAAAAGATACATTGAATGATAATTTTATAATTTCAATATATTCAGTGACACAATCCACACATTATAGACTTGAAATCACTATCTATATTTTTTAAAGTATATAGTATATTGTAATCTTTCCAAATCAACTAGGTTGGGGGTTAGTTTTGTTTTAAAGAAAATTTCTATAGTACACTTTGTGGTGCAAAGACTTACCGAATACAATAATTGAGTTTTATATTTGTATATGTGTGACCAAACTTGAGTGAAAATATACTTATAATGATGTTGAGTAAAGAATTGAAAGAATTTGATTATGGATGAAGATTTCTATATGATAAAACGTTATGACATTGTTTGATTTATGTAACTGATAATATGTTGTTCAAAGTTGATTAGGGGTATCATTTATGATATTGTTTGATTTATCTAATTGATAATATGTAGTTCAAAGTTTATTAGGGGTATCAGTTGTGATATTGTTTGATTTATATAGTTGATAATACATAGTTCAAAGTTAATTAGGGGTATCAAGATAAAATTCACTTTTCAACGTTCTCTTTGCTCATGTTTCTTTAGTTTATATATAGTTTTGATTATGCAAAGAAGCATAAAACATATAATGATCTTATTTTGAGAAGACTGTTCATAAAGCATTCTCCGAATAAGCTTTTTTAAGCATAAGTTTTGTATTGATCACAACTACCATAAGCTTATCAAATGAACTATACTTTTAATTAATCTATGTTGAAAATTATTTCTATCAGGACTCATGCACCAAACATTAAAGCAAGTTAATAAACCATACCAAATTTAAAAAATGAAATGAGACTCAATCTAAACCTTGAATTTTTGGACTAAAACAAACATAGACATTAAAAAATCTAATTCAGTGTAACCTATTCCCACCTCTTACAACAACATAAATTTCAAAAAAGATAAAATCTTTTGTCTTAAGTCCGAAATATAAAGATTTATTGTAGCCATTAAATTATTTTCTTTTTTGTATGAAGTACTACATCCTCTAAATTATGTGAATCTTCACAGTTATTTTTTTTAATAATTTGTTTTCAATTAATTTTATTAAGAAATTCTATAAACTACGTAATTTTTATTTATGAAAAAATTATCCTTTTAGTCTTTGAAATTATAGAGCATTGTCACATTGATTTCTAACTTAGTCAAAAATCAAAATTAATCTTCAATTAATCAAAATATTTTATGGTCGTTATAAAGTTATAGATTAAACTGACAGATGTTTTAATGATTCACAAACTAATTTAAGATTTTAATTAAGTTATGGACCAAAGTGACAACACCCTACATTTTCAAAAACTAAAATTGTAGTTTATTGAATATCACAACTCTTTAACAATTATATAATAAAAATATAATTATATGACATCACATTCATTTAAGTTGGTAGTATAAACATCATCATCTAATAAAAAAATTAAGTTGAACAATATTTGATTAGATTTTATTTAATATATTTAAGTCAAATTTTGGATTAAGATATATATTTCATCTAGAGGGTTAAAAAAAATCTTATAATAAACTCCATAATACATATATCACATTGGCTTATAAAAAAACTCATATGACACTACCAAGCTGAATAACTAATTAAGAAAGAATAAATAATTAAAAAGAAAAAACTAAAATATGAGTAAAAATGAAATAAAAGGTTTTTTCTTCCCAAATCAAAACCACCTCCAAAATACTAACCTTCGTGCGGCGTGAGAAAACGAGGCACACGGTGCCTCTCAATGCAAAACCTTACATGAGCCATGCCCTTCGTATAGGCTAGCCGCTGGCTCAACATTCAACAGCCGTCACACTTGAGTCACGAATCGCGCGTCGTTAGTCACGCCGTCTTTATGGCGTGCTGCGTTTTGCCGAATGAGTTCAAAGAGGGAGATTATGGGTTATGTATTGGAGATAGTTTTTATTTGAGAAAGAAGAATACCTTTTATTTTATATTTACTCATAATTTTTTTAATTAATAAATAGGTTTTAAGACATTTTTTACCTTTTATAAGAAAGTAATTTTTATCTCACCATAGTTACTTTTTCAAAGTAGTTTGTTATTATGCGGCAATATCTGTAACAAACTATTATCTGTTCCTTAGAACCGAAGGAAAAATTAATTTATTTTTCATAAAAAAAAATTCACAATTATTAAAATCCGGTTTAGTTATAAACAAACAAATCAGTAATGTGACTCTACACAATCATTAAAGCAAGGATCGAAATAGAAAAAAAATGTGAAAACCAGAGAGAGAGAAATCATGTTTGACATAAACCAGGTGAGTGAGTCTTCATCATCTTTTTCATTCGTTCTTCTGCTAATTTTTTTTCATTCAAATGGATTAAAATTTTCGCTCTAGAAATGCAATGCAATGCAATGTTTGATGATACGTTTATAGCATTTTCTTTAGCATAAAGTAACGATCAATTGTTTCGATACACACAGAGTAACGTTACGACTTTTTTGGAGTAACTTTAGGGATTTCAAACTTCAAAAATTTAGAAAACTAGGATTCCTTTCTTATCGTCTCTCATGTAGCGGTGGTTTTGTGTAGTTGTATTCTCCGGTGGCGGTGCTGTCCATTCTCCGGCGACATCACTGATTGTGTGTGCTTGCTTGGTTGAAAGGCTTCTCATGGAAGTCTCCTATTGTTTTGATCTGTTTATTTCTAATGTAATCAATTAATTTGTTTTTGATTTCTTTTTACTGAAATCTTTTTTCGTAACAAGCGATTAAAAAGAGAAAAGAAAAAAAAAAAGAAAAAAACCATTGGTTTCATGATTTTGTGTCAACATTTAGTAAAAACAACGATTTTGAGTCAACATATCTTAAATATTACACTTATTTGAATTGAGATATAAACTTTTTAAATATGAAAAGTTGATTAGGTCTTATTTTTTAATTAAATATATTAATTTTTTAGATATTATTTTTATTTATATTTTATTTTCAATAAAGTATTTATCATCACAAAGTATAACTATAGAAAGTTGTCCGATAAATTACTTAGTCTAAAATTCATATTTTAGAATTTAAAAAATGCTATATAAAATAAATGTAAAAAGTTTATTAATTTATTTCCTTATAGATAATTATAACTGTAATTATGAATATTTAATTTGAAGTTAGTTTCTATATTGTGACTTAGTTTTTAGTTTCTTAATTTGAAGTTAGGCTATATTAAATTTATAGGCTTCACTAATATCTTAAGTGTCCTTCATTCTATTTTAATCTTAAGTAACCAACATTAAAAACTTTGCCTCTTAAAATTTTCATTTTATTTTAGTCTTTTAAATAAAAAATATGAGAATACTTTGATCATTTTTGTCAATTTTCTGAGTTTCTCAAACTTTTACTAAGTTTGACATTATGTTGTAGTGATTAGGGAGCAAAAATGTAAATTAGTCTAACTCATAACTGCCCAATACATAGTTGCACATTCACTCATAACTGCCTATGTAACTTGCTTTTCAATTAATTGTGCAATTGGTGATTGTCCAAGTTCCAATCAATTGCTTTATTTTCTTCATCTTTTGAAATCTTCTTTATAGTTTTGGCAATATAAATTCTAGCAAATTAAATTCCTCTAAAAAAATTTCACAATCAAAATTAATCTAAAGTTTTATATTATAATGTTATTTTATATTAATATGAGATCACACTGTAACAAAATCTTGTTTGTAGGCTTGTATTATTGAGTTTGATGGAGCAGTCAGGGGAAATCCTGGACCAAACTTTTATCCTAGACCAGGCTTCTATCCTAGACCAGGCTTCTATCCTGGACCAGGCTTTTATCCTACACCAGACTTCCGTCCCAGATTAGACATCTATCCCAGACCAGACTTTCATCCCAGATCAGACATCCATTCCAGACCAGACTTTCATCCTGAACCGAACATCCATCCCGAACCAGACTTTCATCCTGAACCGGACATCCATCAAGGACCAGACATCCATCCTGAACCAGATTTCCATCCTGAACCAGATTTCCATCCTGAACCAGATTTCCATCATGGACCAGACATCCATCCCAGACCAGGCATCCATCCCCGACCTGGATTACATCCCAGACTAGGCTTCTATCCTCGACCAGGCTTCTATCCTAGACTAGGCTTTCATCCCCGACCAGACTTCCATCTTCGACCAGACTTCCATCTTCGACCAGGTTTCCATCCTGCACCAGGTTTTCATCCCGCATCAGGCTTCCATCCCAGACCAGGCTTCTATCCTGCACCAAACTTCCATCTTAGACCAGGCTTCCATCCTACACCAGGCTTGTATCTTGGACCAGCTGGTGCAGGAGCTATAATACGTGCTGCAAATGGGACTCAGGTGTCTATTTTATGCAACAATTCATTTGGGTATTGATAATTATATACGAAAAATGTATTGACTTTTATGTTTCTTTATAGGTCTTTCGATACCGTGAAGGATTGGGTGTTCAATCAATTCATGTTGCCGAGTATCGCGGTTTAATTTTAGGATTGACACAAGCTGCTGATAAAGGATTTAAGCACATTGCTATCCATGGAGATTCTTTGGTTGTTTGCAATCAGGTTAATTTGTTCGCCTACATAATCTAGTTTATACAAAATCACGGTGATTCATCGTAATTTTATCGATTCTACTGCTAAAATAAACACACACAAAATAACATTTGAATTTTAATAAAAAGAAAACATAATCTAATTGTTCACTAAATATTACATGGTGATTTGAAAATTCAAAGTAACAACAACCTAAAGAAATGCTCCTTCGGATTCATTTAATTCATATTTTTCTTGATTGGCTTGATATTGTTAAGATTTACTTTTCATTTTGTATGTATTTTTCTTTCATAAAAAATTTACCACATGTTATTGGTTTTGCAACAGATTATGGGTTTCTGGATGGTCCACGACCCAATTTTACTGAACTTATACAATGAAGCTGTAGAGATGAAGTATGCCTTTCACACATTGAGGGTTAATCCCATTCCCATGGTATTTGTTTAGTCATAATGTCTATTATGTTTAAGTTGCCCCTCTCTCCATTGGGATTTCAAAATCATTTTGATCATACTTATATTTTTTGATTCAGTTCTGATTAGTTTATCTATTAATAAATAACATATTTTTATTATGTTTAAGGAACAAAACACGGAAGCTGCATCTCTAGCTAACATGGCCATAAATCTCCAAAGTTAGTCCTCAAGACTTTTCTCAATTTCTTATAGGTTTCAATTGTTGATTTCCTAATAAATGAGAGTTGCAATGACTTGCAGCCAAAGATTCTTGGAAACCAAAAAGCATCTTTAGTTTGTGTTTGGTTTTCTATTTTCATATCTGTATATTTGATAGATGAATATAAAAATTTAATGGATCTTAAACTTTTGTAGATGGCCAAATTGAAGAAGAATTAATGAATCCATGATCTGTCAGCATGCCACTGTCAAAAGCTATTGGCAACTATGTTACTTTTCTTGTACAGGCTGTATCTAGCAACTTGTTCACACATTTACGACTTCAATCGCACATCCGAAATCGTTTCCACCGCAATTTTTCCGAAGCTCCAAAACTAAACATATACTTTGTCACATAACCAAACATATACTTTGTCAATCTGAACATGCCACAACATGTAGATGCCCACCATTAGCTTAGAGGCTTTAAAAAAATGCTACTATGATTCTGTGAACTGAATCTATTTTCTTCATTTGATTGTTTTGATTTTAAAAATTTTGCGCTATGTAATGACAAACATGACTAAAAGTGGTTCATTTCATGGCTCCAAAAAATAACTTTCTTTTGGTACACTATATTCCTAATAATTGGACCGAAATTTTAGGATACTTTTAGAACATACATTAAAAAAAAAAAATTCAGAAATTTGTTTTTGCAAATTTCCTAATGTGGGATTTTTTTTTCTTCATATTTATCTCATTTAAATTTTTTTCCTTCAAAATATTCTATATCAACATGCTTTATCTTTTTGATAGGAGGTCAATCTTAAAGATACTACTACCATGTAAACCAAAAAAATTTAGACCAATATTTATACAATGCGATAAAATAAGTCTTATAAAAAAGTATTTTGACTAAATGCATCATTCAATATTTTATCTTCTAAGTTATCTGTTTTTTTAATAAATTGGTCTTTTTAAGTATTATCTATAATAAATTAATCTTTTAAGTCATTATTTGTAACAAGTTAATTCTTGAAGTCTATAAATATTATGTGGTTAATTTTTTAAACACATCTAGTTACACAAAATTTCTGCACAATCTCAACTATTATCTAGAAGATAAAAAATGTTGGAAGATTAATATCATCAACATAGCCAAAGATGTAAACAAAACATGCAAAATAATAAATTTAAACATATTTATTTTGAAGTTTAAATGTTTTTTAAATACAATATTTTGGTGATAAAAGTTGTACCCGGTTTAAATTACGTAAATGCATATTCTATTTTGGATCCTTCAACATCACTTAAACATTTTTTAAGGACATATATTTAAAAGGTTAATTAACCACAAAAAACACTTATAAACTTAAAATACAAATAAAACTTAAAAACTAACTTGCTAAAAAGGACTTAAAAAACATATTTATTACAAACAAATACCACAATGAAGTCATTTGTCTTACGCTACAACATTCTTTAGGTTAGGCAACAATAAAAAGATGGGGAAAAGTAAAAAAATTGTGGCTTATACTTTAAATAAAAGTTTTTTAGTCGTGGTGTATGCGGAAGTTGCCTATTTTAATAGCGCGCGATTTTATTTACTTTTACTCGTAAAATATGAAAAACTGTTGATTTAAATAAAAGAATAGGCAACAATTTTTTTATTAAAGTTTAGACCGTGGTTTTTCTATCAATTTTTAGACCACATTTTTAGTACTGTTGTATGTTCTTTAGACAACATACATGCAAACTTTTATACATGTTGCTTATAAATTTAGACAAAATTTTACAATCAATCTCATACGTTGTTTTATTTTTAAATCATATTTTTAAATAATTTATATCAATTTTTAATTATGATAAGATTCAAATAAAAGAAAGAAAAAACTTTCAAAACTAATTGTATACTAAAATGTTAAATCTTCAAATCAAATACATATATGTATTATTATTATTATTATTATTATTATTATTATTATTATTTTTTTACATGCATCAAATAATTCCACTATAAACAATAACTTGTATGAGACAACAATAAACATTTTCGTTCAAATTGGACACACCAACACCAAGTTTCAAAAAAAAATAATGTGCCGTGAGATGGGATTTACCATAGCCATTATGACTGTCTTACCTTAGTTGCGTATTTACCTCACCATAGTTACTTTTTTTACAGGAGTTTGTTACGCTGAGCTGTAGTAGTGTAGTGTAGTAAAAGAATCTGTAACAAACTACTCATTCGAATCTTCTACCTCCCTTTATTTTTATTTACAAGACTGTTCTGCATATAATTGATTACTGTGATTCAAAATTCATAAAAAAAAAACCATAAATATAAATATTTCAAACGGTTTAGTCATGACAAACAAATTTGTTACCTTTCTTCTATTGAAAAACGAATAAAGATTTTAAAAAAAATAATAATAATTCTGATGTGTATATATATAGTAGTGTGTTGTAATCTTGAGACGTACACCTTAGAGCAAGAATCGGAATAGAAAAAAAGTGAAAAGCAGAGAGAGAAATCATGAGTTACAGAAACCAGGTGAGCGAGTCTTCATCATCTTCTTCATTAGTTCTTCTGTTAACTTTTTCGTTCAAATGTAATAATATTTTTCTCTCTGAAAATGAAATGCAATGCATGCTGATACGGTTATGTAGCATTTTCTTTAGCATAAAGTAACGATCACTTCTTTAATTAAAAAAAAAAAGTTACGATCACTTGTTTGGACACACAGAGTAAAAAACGTTAGGACTTTTTTGGAGTAACTCTAGGGATGATTTCGGACTTAAAAATGTAGAAAACTAGGGTTTACTTTCTGTCGTCTCTCATCTGGCGGTGGTTATGTGTATTTTTATTCTCCGGCGACATCACTGTTTGTTTTTGCTTGGTTGAATAGCTTCCGGTGGAAGTCTCTGTTTACTTTAATTTGTTTATTACTTCTAATGTAATTAATTTATCTTTCTTTTTTTTTTTGGTAACAAATGATAAAAAAGTGAAAAAAAGGAAAACACGGTTGGTGCTATGATTTTGCGTCAATTTATATTTAATATTGTATTTTAGCAATTTTTTTGATTTTTTTTCCTGATTATAACTTATTGATGATGATTGAACCTTTTACTTGATTTTTTGAAAATGAATATTTTTCTTAATATTAAAAATTAGATGCTCTTAGTGAGTATTAAGAAATTATAATTTACACATAAGGTCCATGATTATAAAAGGGAGTAAGCTTTTGTCAAATATAAAAACATAGTTTCACTAAATACTAATAAATAATATAAAAAGTTAGTCTGCTAAATTACTTAGTCCAGAGTTCATATTTTAGAATTTTAAAAATGCTGCCTGAAAATAAGTTTAAACAATTAAATAAATTTATTTCCTTATAGATAATTACTGGAGTATAATTGTAGTTATGATTTTTATTTTATTTTATTTTAAGTTAGTTCCAATATTGTGCTTTACTTATTAGTTTCTGAATTTTAAGTTAGATTAAATTATTCTTTTGGTGTCATAAGTTAGGCTAAATTCCATTTTTGGTGTCTTAATTTAGTTTTTGGTTTCATTTTGATATCTTAAGTTTCCTTCTTTTTATTTTAGCCTCCGTTGTAGCCAATGTGGTCCCTTACATTTTATTTGTTCCATTTATGTTAAAAAAACTTTGGTCCTTACATTTTGTTCATTTTATTTTAATTCTTTAAATTATCTCTTTCATTTTTTTTAGTTTATCCTTTGAGTTTGTCAAACGTTTGCTACATTGACATTATGTTTTGATGATTAAGGAAAAAAAAAAAGTGATTTAGCCTAACTTTTACGTGCATATATATATGGTGTCTGCCAATATAATCAGTTAATCATCACATGTATAAAAATTGATTAGATTCAGCTATATCCTATTAATTAAGGGTTGACGATACTATTATTGTACATTCACAAGACACTGTTGATTGTCCAAGCTCCATATCAATTGCTTGATTTTCTTCTTTTTAGGAAATCTTCAGTATGGTTTTGGCAATATAAATTCTGGCAAATCAAAATCCTCTTTAAAGTTTTCACAATCATAATTAATCTAAAGTTTTATTATATCATAAGTTATTTTATCTATGAGATAATGCACTAACACAATCTCATTTGCAGGCTTGTACCCTTGAGTTTGATGGTGCATGCAGTGGAAATCCTGGACCAGCTGGTGCAGGAGCTATACTTCGCCCGGAAATTGGGAGCCGGGTGTCTACTTTATGCAACCATTCATTTGGGTATGATTATTATTTTCAAAATGTTACTAACTCTTACGTTTCTTTCTAGGTCTTTCGATACCGTGAAGGATTGGGCAATCAAACAAGTAATGGTGCTGAGTACCGCGCCTTAATTTTAGGCTTGAGACAAGCCATCAGGAAAGGATTTACGCGCATTTCTGTCCAAGGAGATTCCCTTGTTGTTTGCAATCAGGTTTGTTCTCTTACACAATATGTATTATATTTTTCAAATCTATCCCCTTTTACTTTACCTGTCTATATTTCATTACTTTAATTGCATTTGAATGTTGATAAAAAAAAAAAAAAACATAATCTAATTGTTCACAAAATATTACATGGTGATTTAAAAATTCTAAGTAATGACATGGACGCATGGTTTCTTCATTAGCAGAAACCTAAGGAACCTACCCTCATCCCAATAAATAAACAAAGGCTCCTTTGGGTTCATTTAATTCCTATTCTTCCTGATTGGTTTGATATTGTTAAGATTTACTTTTCATTTTGTATAATCATTTTTCTTTTATAAATAGTTTACCATATGTTATTTGTTTTGCAACAGCTTTTGGGTTTATGGAGGACCAACGACCCAAATTTGAAGAACTTATGCGATGAGGCTTTGCAGCTGAAGACTTACTTTCACTCATTCTACATCAAACACATTCCGAGGGTATTTGCTAAGTCATATTGTGTTTAAGTTGCGTGCATTGCATTGGCATTTCAAAATCATTTTGATCAGCATCCATGCAAGCTTTATACACAATTTATAATATTTAGACATGTATAATCAAAGATTATTAGCATCAACATCATTAGGCTCTTAATTATATTAATATTTACATGCAAAGATCACTATCACCAACATCATTATGCTTCTAATTATATGAATATTTACATGCAATTATGACTAGTTTATTTTCTTTAGTTTTCAACTCCCTTATATCTTTGCCTCATCATGTGGTTATCTTTTTACAAGCAACATACTTTTTATGAAGAAAATTTTAGCTAAGTTGCCCTCTCTCGTTATTGGGTGTTTGCTTTGTGGAAATCTCATAAAAACAAAAGATTGAAGTTGAAAACAATTACACTACCATTTGAGAACCATTTATGATCATCCTTTCGTTTCTCGTGGTTTTATAATTTGCATGCCTGTACACAGAAGAAGTCATGTGATCCAAATATTGGTTCCACTTCCACTCTTGAATAGAAGCACAGCTTCCTAGCTATATTGTTCAAGATCACTTGCACCAATGGACTTTGGCCCCTAATAACTATATGAATATTTACGTTCAGTTCTGACTAGTTTATTATCTCTTTGATTTTAGATTAAAACTCCTTATATTTTTGCCTCCCTGTTAATAAATGACATGTTTTATTTATGTTTAAGGAATATAACATTGAAGCTCATGCTCAAGCTCACCGGGCCATTAATCTTCGTGGTTAGACTTCAAGACTTTTCTCAGTTCCTATAGGTTTCAATTATTTGATTTCTTAATAAATGAGAATTGCAATGACTTGCAGCCAAAGATTCTTTAAAACCAAAAAGCATATTTTGTGTGTGTTTGGTTTTCTATTTCAATTGATATATTTTCATTTAGATATTTTTTTGAAAGAAGAAATATTGTGAACTATATCAGTAAGCTTACCACAGATTTTATTTTCATTTTTAATATCTTTGATAGGGGAATACTCCTATAAAATTTAATTGATCTTAAACTTTTGTAGATGGTCAAGTTGAAGAAGATTGTGGGTATTGATGACCATCTGACAGCATGCCACTGTCAAAAGCTATTGGCAACTATGTTACTTTTCTTGTTATGCCGGATTTTTACATGTTACCCTTCATGTCAAAAGGTTAAGTGCTGTTTGCTATTTTGTCAATCTGAACATTCCACACCATGTAGATTCCCATATACCTTAGGGACTTAAAAATTGCTACTGTGAACTGTGATGTTTGGGATGTAATGCATGTTTCTGAATCTGTTTTCTACCTTCATTTGCTTGTTTTGATTTTAAAAACTCTTGCGTAACATGATGACCAACACGATGAAAAGTGTTTAATGTCATAATCTATATTTTATTCTTTTTCTGCGTTGTTCCGCCATTTAGTTTGTTAATGAAACAGAGTTTTAGACTATTGAAACAGGGAAACTAATAGGAAATTGTATTCTCTGTATTCACGAGAGTCCTACTTTTGTTATTACCAACGGACCGTCTCCTTACTATATCATCTAGAAGACTTTTAATAAAAGGATTCAATACTAGAGTCCACTCTCCCCCCACCAAGCCAAACCAATACCAGAATTCACATCCTACCAAGCTGGAACAAGGTTTTGATATCACATGTTGGGGAGTTCAGGAGAGTGTATAATAGGCTAAATGCTTCACAATCTAAAAGAGACTTCAATTGTATGGATGTTCACTCTTATATATTCAATATTTTGATGATTCATAATAGTTGTGAGACTTAATATAAACACAATAAGTAAGAAAGAAAATTCAGAACTGACAAGAAGTCAGCGAATCTTTATGCTGAGGTCACACAGATTTAGTCTTCTCTGAGTGCATTTGTCTCTTCCTGTTAATTAGCCCAACGAAAGAGACACTTTTAAGATACTAGTATACTTTGATTTTATGTTATTTATTCAATGTGTTTGACATTGCTCTTAATGCAAACGTTTTCACCTAAACAAAAGGTTGCTAATATTCTTAGGAAAATACTTTAGCTAGGGAATAAAATATTTCGAGACAATATTTAATTATGGTTGTAGAAAAGATGTTCTGCTATGCTACCCATATCTAGAAGAAGAAATGTATATTTCTTTTAAAAAAAGATAGAAATAAATATGAATTAACATTATATGAGTAATCCTTAAAAAAAAAATTGTAAGAACAAATATTTTTTTACAACGATCTCATTTCACGAGTGTAGAGTTATAGTGTTTTTTGATACAGTATTTGAAGTAGTTTTTAAACTTATAGTATATCATATTTTTTTCATTTTAACTCATTATTTTAATTTAAATATTTATATTATTTAAAAATTTATGTTTTGTCATTTATAACTATTACTTAATTCAATGTTATTTTAACAAAACATTTCTAATTCAATTTGCATACTATTAATAAATTTATCTACCACAGTTTCATTCGCTATTATTTAGTTTATGTTATGTAAACAATATGATATTCTTTTTATCACATAGACTAAAACTAGAGATTAATTTAACAAAAGAAAAATGATCCTCCATCCACTAACTACAATCAACTACAAATTTATAAATTCCAATTACAAAGTCCTATGTTTCTAATATAGTAGGACATATCATGTGGATAGGCATATATTAATAGCTAACACCATGAGAAAAATATATAAATACTGTTTTTGACCTTGCATGTTTTCTCATCGAAATTGAATCCTCTACAGCTGTTGCACCATATTGCACATTATAGCACATTAGTAATTGTTCCACATGTGGGGCATACCTACTTCAGATAAGTAACTCTCAGAACTTCCTTCTCCTAAGCTTGGTGACCCTTTAAGACTTTGATTATTATTGTTATTATTATTATTAAGTGGGTTATTTCTTTCCATTTTTGATAGTTGAGTCAAAACAGCTTTCAACACTTTTCTATCACATGATAAAGGGTCTAAGCTATAATTACCCAAATTAGGTGCTCCTCCAAATGTGTTTGCATTATTATTATTGTTATTGTTGTATGGAGGTAATTTTGGTTCCATATTATTGAAGATTGGGTTGGTTTGGTTTTGAGAAAAGATGGAGAAGCAGGGCACTTGCTCATATTCATCTGCATGGAATTGAGCTTGGTCAAAACTTATGTACGAATCCATTAATGCTGGAAGAGATGAAGAGCCTGTGTCATCATAGCAACTACCCATGCTTGGTTTTGCAGCAATTTCTCTGTTTTTGTAGAACACCCTACACAAAACCCAATCTTCCTGTACATGTAGACACCACAATGCAAATTATTATTATTATTATTTTGCAGCAACTTCTTTGTTTTGAATATCATTTAATCAAAATCACATAATTTCAATCTTTTCACTCCTTGAATACGAATAATCCTTGAAATTATGATAAAAATTACAGTGGATTAGAAGCTACACATTTTAGGTGTTGACCCGCTCAACTAAAATCAAGTGTAATCTATTTTCTTTTTCTTTAAAAAGACATTCACAATTTTTTTTGACAGAACATACAAAAAAATTTGTAGATAGGAGAAATTTGGTAATTTCACAGGGATACATACATAAGTGCTTGATAAAATATTCAAAGAGGATCTACTTAGGTAAGCTACCCAATATTTTTGTGTGGTCACATTGTAGCCAATAGCCATGTGAGACAAATTTGGTTTCGGGACAAATAAAAACATTTCAAAAAAGTCAAAAGTCTTTGATTTTTATCTGGGAATGACAAGTTGCCTCCCTGATTTGTGCAAGATAAATAATCAAAAAAATATTGCAAAATTATAGTCGATATATGATGATACAAAATGGATTAGGGTGGAAAAAATTGAGGAAATAATGTATTAGATTTAAGACATTTAAATAGAAAAAAAGAGAACTTTGGAATTTTAAAAAATCAGAAAAGAGTTGGTTAAAGGCCGAGATTAAAGACTTGAGAAAAATAAAATACTCCATAGTCATTTTTGTCAAAGCAATAAAATAAAAGTTGTACTATTTAGCATGGGACAAATTATATATTCTTCTACATTCAGATTCCTGAATCACAAAGGTAGCTATTTATTAAAATAAATAAATTTATGTTGTTGAAAAACGACCGAACAATTTATATTTTAAATGTATTAAATTAAAATGCGAGTCTTTCATTTGAATTTAGTTATTACAATGAATTAAAGAAAATGTAAGAATTACCTTAGAAGAAGAAATTTTAGGAGGGCCATGAGGACCCTCAATACGAAACTCATGCATGACCCATTCAGTTTTTCTCCCTTTAGGTGCCCTTCCTTGATAGAAAACTAAAGTCTTTCTCATCCCAACAAGACTGCCCTTGCGAAGGATAGCTCTGTCCTTCCCTGTTGCCTTCCAATACCCTGATGCAGTTGCACGATTTGTTCTCAGTCCTGTTGCATACTTTCGGTCTCTTTGTGTATAGAAATACCACTCCTTCCCTCCCACACATGCTGCTTCTGCACCATTCATTATATTACAATATTACTATTTTATTTTATTTTATTTATACACGCTCATAAATATTTTTTATACTATCAATCAATCACAATCATTAATACTGTTAGATTTTTGTCATACCTAATTATTAATACGGTTAGATTTTTGTCATACCTAATTGTAAAGTCATCTACATAATTAGTCATAATTTGTTAAGTGTGTAAAATTTTTTATATATCATTGCTAGCTAAAATCTAACATAGATATAGGACGACAAAACACTGCTATAAAGACACTCATAATTAAATATAACAAAATGTGTCTATGTGTGTTTCAAATATCAAATGTTTTATGTCAAACATATCTTTATTTATTTATTTTTTTTTTAAGAAAAAGTATGTCAAATATATCAAACAGAACATGGGTGTTACACTCTTTTTCCCTCTTATATATGATCTGTGAATTTGAGTGAGATGAGGAGCATGCATGTGCAGTTATAGATCAATAAGGTTTGTAAATCAGTTTTGAGTTGAAGTCAACTATGACTCGTTAAAACCAACTGTCCTCATTAACAATATTATCATATGTTTACATAGTCCTAAAATTAAAATTTGCTTATGACTTTTTTCATTTGTCTTAATTATTAGAATTGATAGTTTTTGTACTAAAGAAAAGAATTGATGATTTTGATTGTGAATTATTATTAGATACTATTATAAATTATACTCTAGATACTATTGTAAATAGGCCCCATATACATAATTGTAGCATCTTCCATAATTGTGTTGATGTGTCTTCTAATTTGGCTATCTTTATCTGTTTCTTTTCATACAGTTGAAATTATTTCAAAAATAATTTAAACAACGAACACATGGCCCACTGCACCAAAGCTTCAATATTGACCCATCACAACAAGCCCAAAAAATTAAGATAGATGTTCAACCATGATATGTGTGAAAGTGTGTTTTTGCAATGTAAATCAATATTTGCATTATTACTATAAAAATCACTATCAAACACTTTATAACAGGACAAGTTCAGAATTCAATTTATTCAAAAATAAAAGCTTTTAAATAAGGTGATTTATATCTTGCAAATTAATACTGTTAGAAAGTATATTGTATGTTTATGGGAATATGATTTTTAGAGTTTCCTGTTCAAAGATGCCAACCTCTACATCCCTTTCCAAGGTGCGTGTATGTATATTTTCTTTTTAAAACCATATTATATATTATGGTAAATATTAACCGTTATATAATCGTGACTAATTTTTGTTGAAAAATTTATTGAACTTATAAGATAATTCTTTTCTTTTGATATATATATATATATATATATATATATATATATATATTCTTGTAATTATTTTATAACAACAAATGTTTAAAAAGTAGTATTTATATTTTAAAAATGGTAGTATTTTGCAATATCTTTATCTTTAGCAAAAATAATACTTTCGAATATTATATTTTTGTTTATTATATAGTACTTGAGTGCAGCCACCTGTACCTACCTATCTTTATTATTTGGCTTTGGATTAGGAATAAAAGTAATGACACACATTAAAATACAAAGGCTTATGTCAACTATGACCCACATAAAAAATGCAGCCGGAAAATAATGTAATTATTTCATCACATACAAGGAATAAAAATAGAAAATATATATTCAATTAACATTTAGATCATAGTGGTGTTGAGTTGATCCAAGGATTAAATGAAAAATTATATATCAGTTTCCATTGGTCACAATTAAAAGATATATCTATATGGTTGTAAATTATATATAGCTATAGTGGCAATTGTAATTATGCTATAAACTTTGATATCCGACAATTACAACAATTTTAAATATTTATATTACAACCGTAATTATTGTTATATATGCGATTTAAAACCATTTTCTTATCAAATCACACACTAGACAAGTGTACATACAAATTGGGATTTATTATAGCCATTGCAGTTGCTATCATCACCTCAATCAGACAGTGAATTTACTCTTATCAAAATTTAAAACCGAACAAGAATTCAACATAATTGAAAGTAACAACTCATTTGTACTTTACCAACCGAAATAGAAAACATTAAAATTGATGGATCAATCATATATATCCATGTGGGGTGCTTGAATATGAGTTCAATTTCATAACCTTCAAATTACATAATCTTATTTTATTTATAAAAATAACAGCATCTTATTTATTTATTACAAAATTAAACTTTTAATTTAGCTACTTATTTGTGTGAAACTCTATAATGTATACAAATAAATTTTCATGTTAAAAAATGTATACAAAGAAACATGTCATGTTATATATATACACACACACATACAAAGCAATAATAACTACTTTCTCTAAAATAAAATATAGTCACATAAATTTTCTAAAAAATTGATGTATTTAGTTTAAAATTTAAATCACATATATAATCTTTACAAATATAATTTTTTTTTAATATGCTTCATTCTAAAATATTGTATATTAGAGAATGCAAAATAAGGAAGGGTAAGACTATAGAGTCATAGCATTATCATAGTACTAACCAGGAATATCCCATGGCTCACACTTGTTAAGGTCAACATCAATCATGAGAAGAGAATCACTATGTGTAACCTTCTTCATCAAGTAATCACACACAAGCTCTTCATCTCTTGGATGGAATCTGAACCCTGGTGGAAGCTTTGCCTCTACCATGCTTATGTTGCTCATTTTTTTGTTACAAACAAGTATATTAGGAAGAGAAAGAATTGAAAGAAAGAAATTCAAACTTCAAGTGAGAAATTTTGAAACAGAGAAATTATTGAGGAAGGGAAGAGGTGAAAGGTGTATATATAAATGGGAGTGGGAACACAAGTGGAAAAGTCAACATGTAATTACTTGTAAAGAGGGAGGGTAATTATGTAATTTTAAGTTGTATATTTTCATAGTTATTAGAAAGATGTATGATGATGTGCTCTAACCATTAGCTGCCAACTGGCTGATGTGTATCTCTAATTTAAAGATCCTTGCATACTTCTTTCTATTAAGATTTTTTGTGCATTAGATTCATTTGGATTCAACTTTTTTTTAAATTAAATTTATTATCTCTTTTTTCATAATGAGTGTGGTTTAAGTTATATATATATATATATTAAAAATACAATAATTAAAAGATAAAGATATATCATTTTACTAAATTACATAAATCTTAATTATAAGTGTATTTTTTACTATTATTAATGTATAGTACAATAATTTTTAAAAGTTGTGTATATAGTAATTATTAAATGATAGTATAAGAAAACTAATTAAAGTTGTACTGAAAATTATAAATGACTTTCATTTTAAAATAATTTTGTGTGTGTTAAACTGACATCATTGTGAGACAGATGAAATATACATATATAATTACTAAATTATAATCATCGGATCATAAAAAACAATTGACTTTAATAATAACTACTTCTAAAGTCACATATATGAATAACTGTGATTGTCGATATTGTATAACATTTTATATTAATAGTGAATGTCAATTAATCTCACTATTTTTATCTTTGAGCAGAGGCTTAACCATAAATTAATATTTAGAGATTTATGACTAAATTTTCAATATTTATATAAAATAAAGACTCATTGCGATTTTCTAAATGTGTGGGATGCATCTACTATAATCTTAAATCATATCAAAATTAAAATTAATATTTTTTTAATAATTTTATAGATTAAATAATGAAAAACATATTTAAAGTTTAAAATGTTAAATAAATTATAAATTTAATTATATTTTATATAAAAACTATTAAATAATTAATTGATCATAAAACTATATAATAATTTACTACTCATAAGTAATTTAAATGGACCTATAAAATTTCTATTACAAGCTCGATGATAAAAATTTACTTTCGTATTTAAGAGGCGAGTTTCAAATAAAATAACTAATGATAATTAATGTCATTGTTTTATAAATATTTATGGAAATAATGAGATAAAAATTCAAAAAAAAAAAAAAAAAAAAAAAATAATAATTAGAAG
>NC_021160.2:42466682-42501293 GCF_000331145.2 Cicer arietinum | reverse complement strand
ATAAAAAAAAAAAAAAAAAAAAAAAAGATAATAATTAGAGAGTTGGCACATGAAGCAGCCACAGGCAGACTCAAATCAAAGCAGAAGTAGGGCACACTAGGTGATGAGAGTGATGACATAGACATTATTTTTTGTTTTGTCCACTTGTGCATGATCTCTCTCCTTCCCATTAATTTATCTTTTTTATGTATTATTATTTAATCTTCATAATAAATTAATAAATTTGTACATAAGCTTGGCTCAAAACTAGCAATAAATATCTCTGTTTATTTTTTTTAATGTATTGAAATTGACATTGGTTGTTGATAAGCTGGCATCCACGGGAATTTTCTTGAATGACCTTTTATTTAGAACATAACTATAAGAGTCAATTTATTAATTTAATGAGTTATTGTAAATAATAATTTATATATGTGATGAGGACAAAGTGAGGAAACATATAGCCTAAAGAGTATTTTGTGCTGAAATTTGATAGGAGGGCAGAGGAGTTAGGACGTTAGGTGATCAATTTTCGTCATAACAATTAAGAAATTATTTCATTTATTATTAACCCTTAAGTTGAAAAGGGTTCATCTTAATTCTTTCTAATCCAACTTTAACATACTTTTTGTTTACAAAAAAGCACACTTAATTACATATTATTTTTTTACTCAATCATTGCATACTCTTAATTCGGTGTACATCACTGTATAGTGAATATAAAATGTTTATGGTAATAGTGATTTTATCTATTGATAAAAAAATAAACATTGAATTTGTAGGTTTCTAATTTAATATCTGATAGTAGTATTGAATGAAAGCAAATGTAAATAATATCTTGAAGGTTTTTTCCTATCTTAATCTAAAACACACTTTCTCACTTTAACTTTATTGAAAAAGAAATAGTAAATATAATACTCATAATTTCATGTTCTTTTGTAGTTCATTCTTAACCGAAAAACATGTTAAACCATACATTATATAGAAAAATGAGGAATAAAATTCATGAGAAATAAGTGTAGAATTGACAAATTGTAATTTTAAACTAACAAAATGACAAATAAAATGAAAGACATAATTTTTATTTGAAAACAACAATTAAAAATATCTTAAACTATCAAAATGAAAAATAAAAAAATTATTTGAAGACGATAATTAAAAATAAATAGAATAACTATTAATTAAAAAATTAATAGTAAATATGTGATAAAATATATTGATAATACAACCCAAAAGAATTTATATAAGATTACATTTCTTCTAACGTAATTAATGGTCTCAGGAAAAAAAGTTAATGGTCTCAAATTTAAATTTAGTTTTAGAAATACATCAACATTAAAATTTTAGATTAAGAACGTTGTTGCATATATAACTCTCTTCACTTGCAAAATTAATCTTATAATTATGTATAAAAAATAAGTCATATATTAAAAACACACACATGTACACACATATTATATTATATATATATTGAATATATTCAGTAAAAACTAATAATTATTAAGATAATTATTAAGAGAAAAGAGAATTATTAATAATATTTATCATATTTTAATTATATATCATTCATATGTTTAGACCAGAAAAAACAGAGGAGCTAGAAAAAAAGGGTGATAGGGTATCATACTAATTTAATTTATCTATCCTATTAACTATAAAGATTATATCTCAATCATTTAATTTTTTAATAAATAACTACAACGACATATTTTATCCTCTACAAATAAATCATTTACTTTAGAAAAAGTTAGATTTCTATGTGAAACATTTGGCAACTTCTGGTAATGAGAGAGAAATGAATACCTTTTTATTTGGTAAATTAAATAAGCTCCAAATTTATGAAACATTCACCCACCATGAGGGTGAATTGAAGACCTTTCGCTTCTATTTAAAACATTATAGAGAATGTAGTAAGATTTGAAGATAATCAAAGATTATTAACATGCCATTTTTTAAATTAAAAATGCAGCAATAAACATTCTCTGAATAAGAATCTTTTCGCCTTTGAATATTCAGCACAAACAAAAATAATAGGCAAAGAATGTATTGAGGTGCGGCTAAAGTATTTTAAACAGATTTTATTTTTTTTAATTTTAAAAAAGGACAAATTTAAATCAAATACACTCTTGCACTCATACAAAAGATCAAATTGTTAAGTAATATATTATAAAAAACAATCAAAGAAATTATAAATAGAAATAAGGTTAAATATTTTTTATTCTTTATAAAATTCTAAAATTTTAATTTTATTTTTATTTCTTATAAATTTTTTCTTCGACTTTTAACTCTCAATATTTTCATCAATAGTTTTATTTTTTTATTTTTTTTATAAGTTCCATCTATTAGAGGTAATCAATCATAGACACACGCTAGATATTAAATTTAAACATCTCTTCGAGCGGAGATTTAAATTCGAATTTATCACGTTGTGAGAAAGTAGTCTTTTCTACTAGATTCAATCATATCATTGGTATTTTCATCAATGATTTTAAACCCTATAAGATAAAAAATAAATTGAGAGTTCATTGAAATGTTACCAAACTTTGCATAATATTTTATGTGTTATATAGAAGTCTCAACAAAAAATAACTTCAAAATTTGATTTTAAGATATAGATTTCTGATATCTTGATTTCTTAACCTTTTTGCGCTTAAAATTCATATTTATCATTCGTTAAAAAAATTTAAATTCTTGTGAAGGATATATTAATAATGTTATAAAAATATCTATAAAATATAATTAAAAAATATAAAAAATACACATAAATTGACTTAAAAATAATGATTAAAAGTACTGGTAAAAAATATTGATAAAAAATATTGTGAAGACTATATGTCGAGAAAAAAATTTATAAAGACTAAAACAATTGAAAATATTTTAATGACTAAAAACATATTTAATACTTAAAAATAAAATGTATCAAATTGTTTTAACTGTATGTAGTATACATATATATTTCCACAATAATTCAATATAAACTTGGTCTTAGGAAGGTTACATTTATCAAACTTACTACAGTTGTGGAAAATTGGTACGTGTATGAAAAAAACCACATCAAAATGGATTTGTGATCTATCAAAAGTGACACCTTAACAATATTGAGTAGGGTAGTATAGTAAGATGAAACCAAACAAGAAGTGACTATGTATATGTATATGTGCTTCAAACTACAATATTTGCTATTGAAGAATTGTGATAAACATATAGTATATAGTATATAAGCCAGGTGGATCCAGCCACACGTGAATTTCATAGTCAATGCAGCTAATTTTCTGTGTTATCTAAGTCAACTTGATTGACAATGTCCTGCTACCATAATTTCAAAATTCAATCCTTAAACAGAGAGAGGAGAAAATTGTGTTTCGGTTATATAAATAATAATTCAAGTCATAAGAAGAATAGGGATATTGATGATGAAGTATTTTCTTTTATACCAAAATATTTAGATGAGATAAAAGAATTGTGAATCAATAAAAATATACATACGTGTTAACTTAAATTTTAGATTAAATATATTAATTTTTGTTAATTTAATTTTTTATATATTTAATATCAGATGTCGTAACAATTATTAATTATAAATTTTTATCAATTAAATATCAAGAAAATATCATAAAATTCGAGTCTGATTCCAGTTTATTTTCCTTATTTTTATTAATTCACAAATTTAGTTCATTTATTTTAAAATATGGCAGTTTAGTTTTTTATGTAAATTATTTGACATATTTTAAATGATATAATATACAATTTCATGATGTATAATCATCTAAATGCAATTCCTTCGATGTTCCTAGTTAAAACTACTAGATTATTCCTTTAAGGACAAATCACATTCTTATTAATTAGACTAACCTTCATCTATTAGTTTATTTATAGATAAAATTTATATACATTTTTTAAGGCATTTTTCATATTGTTCTTAACCTAAAATATAATTTTTCTTATTTTAGAAAATTTTGAGAAAAATATAAATTTGCATAAACCTTGAATGATTATTTAAAACACATTTAGAATTAAATGCACCTAAGTTTTTCGTTTAATTTAATACCATTAAATTTGAAAAGATGTACATATTCATGAAGTAGACTAAATCCATGTGTGCCATCACGATCATATTTTAAGAAGAAAAAAAAATTGAACAGTGACCATTATGGAATTTGGACATGGTTTGGCAAAAATAAGGCAATTGGTGGAAATTTTGACAATTTCACTTTTTATTTTATTTTTCGTTATATGGTTAGGTAATACATTCCTCAATTTTAGGTATTGAATTTTGGTGAATGGATCACGTGTGCATCAAATGACTTAATGGAAAGGGAAATGTGTGCAGTGACTTGAGCTCTATTCTATGAACTCACTCAATTAAAAGTCCAATCCTACAAACATTTATTAGTGCACAGTGTTCATGTTGTTGCTTCATTTAATGTTCTACACAACAGTACTATATATATGTGTTCGTGTTGCATAAAAGAAAAAGTACTATATGTGTTTAAATAACTATGCAAACATTTTAGTTAAATTGGACTATATAGTAACAAACTCATACATTTTGATTACAAAATTAATTATCTTGAACAAACTTTTTGTCCGAATGATTTAAAATAATCATAAAAGGAATTTAATTTATATATATTTTTAATCTAAAAATTAATTATCAAATCGTTAAATTGTTAATAAAATTCAATTTTAATCGTAATTATTTTTAAAATTACATATATAATTGATCATAATTTACTAATTATGTAAATTTTTTTACACTTTTAATGCATGAAAATTAAACTCTATAAAAAAAAATAGTAATTAATTAAAATTTATCTCTTCTACGAATATAATATTGCAATATTCTTGGTCAAGCACTAATTGTTTCTAAAGTGTTGGATTGAACTTGAAACAGATTGAAAGGATTTTTTGTGTGACTATTCAATGTGAAGATCCAAAATTAGGTAGTTGTGCATTCATTGCTATAGTGGACAAATTATTTTGGATGATCGATGTACACATATATAATGTGTTAGACGATGCATAATCGAGATTTAGGATTTGAGATTTATTTTTCACAAGAGATCGAAAAAACCTCTATTAAAAAGTATAATTTGTATGTATTATTAAATTTTCTTACTCGCGAACTTAACATGCTTCATATAGAACAATGTCTTAAAAATTATCTGAAAACTTTGAAAAGAGAAATTAAACCAATGTCTCAACTAAGTTTTTAACATTACTTGGACAAACTAGACATCAATGTCTTTTCTTAACAGCCCCACCATTTGCATTTCAGTGTTATCAAAATGGAATTGTTCTGTCAAAGAAAGCATGTCATGACTTTATTTTATTTTTTTTAAAGTGTGGATGTATGAGTGAAGCAAATCCATATGAAAAAATATGAACCAATTTCAACATTATAATATTAATATTGTTATTCTAAGATTGCTCTACCACTACTTAAAGTCACACAAGTATATAAAGTAGCATGCATAAATGATTCTCTAATGAGAAAATGGATTATACGGGAAAGGTTGTGTAGTGCACCAATTTGATATATTGTAAATTGATATTTAAAAGTTATTCAAAATTTTAATATTATGATTTTTGGAAGCAGAAGTTTATAGTCTTTCTTATTCTTATAATTTAGTCAAATAACTACTCGGTGTTATTCGATCTACATATATTTGTTTTTTTTTTCTTTCTATTTTTGTTGAACTAAAAATGATTAAATAGTGTCGTCTCAATCGTGAAAAAAAAACTACAAGATCCACAAGATAATATATGATATTGTTTAAATTTTAAATGATTTTTAAGAATTAGTCCACAGTATTACCGTAAATTTTCATATATGTTAAGGGAATAACTAAAGTGAGACCACCAGTTCAAATATTATTTGTTCAACTTTTGAGGTAAACTAGTAAAAGTCCCTGCAACATTGCACAAGTGTAAAGAAAAAATAGCAATATTAAGAAATAAGAAAGTTAAGTCAATGATAAACAGCCATCCAATACAAAAGCATCATGATTTTGAGCCAAAAGAATCTAAGTTTAAGTAGATCAAGATTTTGGAATGTGACAGATGCAACAGTATGAGACAAACTAAACTCCTTATAATTATGAATTTTGATTTCATAGTGATCTACAATCAATGCAGTATTTGTGTAGCTAACCTGAAATAATTTTTTCATTAAAGGTAGTGAAATACAATTTTTGTCTGCATTTGTTCTCGTATTTTCAAATAAAATAGTTCTAGTAATTCAGAATTAAATTAAAAAGTAAGTAAAGTTTAATAAAAAATTATTTTAATAAAATATTAAATTCAATATTCCAATTAATTTCACTTTAATTAAATTTATTAACTACTTGATTCAGTAACATAATTCTTACTCCGAATTTAAATAACAAAGGTGCATAATTATCTTATATAGATATGATAAGATCATGGTCTATGTCTAAATCCAATATCTCAAGTTAGAGTTTTGAAAAACACATTATTTTTGTAACATACAATAAAGTTTACTTTCCATTCAAACTTAAAAAAGAAAATGATGAAAATTTGACTAAAAACTCAAAAGAGTGTGATGTTATGCCTATCTTAAACCACAAAGGAATTGATTTTTAGTATTTTCTCATGCATCTCACATATACAATAGTTCCATTCATTCTTCTTTTTGTTGATGGCAACATTTCATGTCATTTTGCATAGTATCAACATCAAAATTGGAAGGAAAGAACATTCACTAAATGAGTAAAACGACAAATTTGTTTTAACAAAATGGCACGTGGAATTAAGCCCCCCACAATTGAGAAAAAGGTTTGGTTCATGAATAGCTAAAAACACTGTTTTCAATATTATAACCACTATTCTATTCACAAACAAAAATGTTACTCTCATCATCAACTATACAAATACGGCTTTTTTTGAAAGTGAGCTTGATTAATACCAAAAATGGCTCATAACATATTTTTTTTTAAACACACTTGAGGTAAAATTTGATCATAAATTAGATAGATTTATTTTTGCTGACTAAATTTTAAGTCTCTTATAAAAATATCGGAGACAGTATTTCCTAATTAGTTGATTAGCACTTAAACACAAATATTAACAATAACAAGAAGTGGTGCATAGCGTTTGGGGTGGTTAATGCTTCTAATTGGAGATTAGTTATGAAGATTTGGTGATTAATCTAGAAGATGGTTTGTACATATTATCTTATCTTAAATGTTGGTTTTGTAAAATTGGATTAGATTTAGTCCAAATTTTAGGATAGTATTAGAGTTTATTTGAAATTTATTGGACCACATATGGTTAAAACACTCAAAATAGTTCTAAGAGTTAGTTTTATAAGGTTGAATTAGACGATTAATCACAACTCAAATTTTAAAAATCGGAAGAAGAAAAGAAAAAGACAATAGCAAGAAGTGGTGTTGGTAATGAACATGCAAACACAAATTTGACTGAATATTGCAGCATCCAAATAAAGGATGTGAGTAATAGATGATGAGTCACTAAATATAAGATGAGAATCACTGGTCAAAAATCTTGTAGGATTCTCAGTTAGTGAAACAGATTGAGATGAGGTTTAAAAGGAATATACCTAGTGACACATAGCAACACAATCCAGAATATTCAGAATACATTAAGATACTTGGTCACGTCTTATTTTGTACTAGGATAGTTACAAATTACAAAATTAAATAATCTCATCGTTGCTACACGACAAAATTGAGGATAGTTCCACTTAGCCTTGGAAATAATATCTCATTTGGAATATATGGATAAAAAATTAAATCTATGTAGAACAGATTCATTAATTAATTATGTAATACCAGAGCAATTGAAATCAGTAGAAGAGACTAATTTGACATTAAGGTGGCAGTTAACATGCCACATCACGGAGATTAACAGAAGGACTTAACTAAGAGCATCTACAACGGGAGTGAAAATGAGTTCGTCCGCCAGCGTGTAATTACTTAACTTCCAGTTTGTTGTGGGTTCACCGTTGGACTTGTGCCAACATGTCATCACGGTACTGTCAGGAAGGAACGGTGCTTCATAGCAGTTACCTTTTTGTTTTTCTATCTACTTTCATAATTTAATAATAATATAATTATAACCGCTACCTTTTATTAATTTATTAATAATAATAAATTTATCATTTTTTATTAATTTATAGCTGTTAACTTCTTTTTAATTTATTAAATAATAATAATTTTGTAACTATTAGCTTTTTTTTAGTTAATATACCATCGTTAGCCTTTTTTTCTCCTTTAATTACGATTGTTAGCTCATTAATAGAAACAATTTGTTACTCATACTTTTTTTTCACAATTTTTGTTACAGAAGTTTATTAAAGTTTTTATTAACGTACTTTTTTTATTTATTTTTCTATTTAAATTGATATTTTAAGTTATAATAAAATTAAATATTAATGTATAAATTAAAGTAATGGAATATAATATAATTTTTTAAAAGTTAAACAGTAAAAAATGAATGAGTTGATTTAGGGTGATGTGGCATAGTAGAACTTGAATCATGTTGAGTTCACCGTTGGAGTAGAAAATGAGTGAATTGCTTCAAGATGATGTGGCACAGTGGACCCCATCTAAAGAACCCATATTGAGTTCACCGCTGTAGATGCTCTAAGAACTAAGAAACGTTTGATAGAGAAAAAAAAAAGTATTTTGAAATATTGATAAAGTGAAACTTGCAGAACGATTAGTATTGGTCATCACTTGTAATAATAGTGAAAATAACACAAGTTGATAGATAACAGCATCATCATTCAAGGATAAGAAGAAATTGATGAACTATATTAGTTAAACTGTATGTGAGTAACAAAAGAAAGTGAAACAGAGAAAAGGTTTAATATTATCTCATTGACTAAAAGAGCAACCATGCTAAATGTTTTTTAAAGAGTTCCAACAGTTATAGAAGAATTGCACCTGTAAATCAGCAGCAACTTGATTATCAATGCCATTGAAGCATACATCACGTTGTATTGCTTAAATTTCAGAATGCGTTACCTATTCAAATAGCTAATTATAACAAGTACAGAAAAAATACACAGAAGCATTTTTCAATAATAGTTTGAATGGAAATAAGGGAAGATTAAGCTTATAGACAAATCTAAGACAATTAGTGAGGTTAGAATCAAATAGCCGGCGTGTGTAATCCTTTTCAGATGGCTGCAGCTTTTACTGGTAATTTGAATTTGAAAGGAAGTGCAAAGGGAAGGTTAACATTAAAGACGATTGTCGAAGCATAGTAGGGAAGTTGGAAATAGATAGCCAACTAGTGTTATCAATTGCGGATGCAGATTATGGCAACGAGCCAAAAATCCACCATTTAAACATGTTTGTGGCCTATGAAGTTGATATAATAAGCATTGCGGCCTATGGCAGATGGTGCAGAATATCTGCTGTGCCATATCACTATGGCCACAATTTGATAACACTATCATCCTCTAGACTATAGAGGAACTTAGACCTCAGTACACACCATCATCCTCTAAGCAAACCTATCTACTCTTAATATATAATTATTTGATATCAAAAGTTTTGAATTCAAGACCGACTTAAGAGTTAAAACACATAAGACTTTCTACTCCTACTATATCCCAATTAAATGAATTATATCACATGTTTTGGAACCGATATTGATTTTGAATACACAAACTTTCTACCCCTATTGCTGTCTAATTCAATTACCTGAACTGCTAACAGTTAGAGCACAAAAATTACAGCAAGTTAGCATTCCTATAATCTTATAATTCAAGAAATGAAAAACTGAAACTGAAAGAGCATAACAACACTTAACACAAGTTTTAGAAGAACAGGTATGCAACAAAGAAGCAGGGAAATTAATAAATTTAATGTGATGTATTGTTGCTGGCATTCTCCAATAATTCCCTTGAAAACTTTCATATCACTCCTAAATGAAAAATGAGAAAAAATATTTTGTTTTTATCTCTATGGAGAACAACTCTTAAGCTTAAACAGAGTAAATTTAAATTACTAAATAACAAAACACAACAAATAAGCAGCATAATAAAATTCCCAGAAAACAAAATCTGCCAGTGAACTCATCAAGCAAAACAACACTTGATTGCAAAGAGCCACATCAAGCAATATATTGTAACAACAAAAACTCTTCAGCATCAGCAGTTAGCTCATTAGGCCTTCTTACTTTTCTTAGCTTTTACCTTCGCTCTGACCTTCCTGTCTTTTTCTTCTTCTTGTCCGAACCCTCATCCTTGGCCGATAACCTCTTTTCACCCTTCTTGATCAAACCTTCTTTTGGAGATTTCACAGCCAACACCTTTTTCTCCTTCTTGTTCGAACCCTCATCCTTCACCGGTAATTTCTTTTCACCCTTCTTAATCAAATCTCCTTCGGCAGCTTTCACAGCCAACACCTCTTTCTTCTTCTTGGCCGACCCCTCCTTCTTTCCACTCGTATTGACCAAACCTTCTTCTTTAGCTTTCACAGCCGACACTTTCTTCTTCTTCTTGTCTGAACCCTCATCCTCAACTGATAATTTCTTCTTCCGCTTAGCAGAATCCTTCAATGATTTCACACTTCCCAATTCACTAGAATCCCCTCCTTTCTTCCCTTTAACACCTTTCTTTCTCTTCTTATTAACCAATCCTCCACTCTCAATTTCACCATTCTCATCATCAACCTTATCACCACCACCAACAACAACATCATCACTATCAACATCACCATCAACATCATCATGACCCTCACTCATTCCATCCTCACTCATTCCATCCATATACTTAATTTCATGAATCCTCCCTTTTGCCGCACCCTTCTTCCCACCTTTTTTCCCATCACGAACCTTCTTCTTCTCGCTCTTCTCCAAAGCTTCCTCCACATCCTTAACACCCTCAATTTTCAACCTAACATCAGGAACAGACTGATAAACAGGCAATGAAACAGAATCCAACAGCTTAACATGAAAAGACCTAACAACACCCCACTTCTTAGGAAAAACCTCAACAACACCGTCCATCGCAGCAACCACATTTTCAACAATCTCATCCCTCTCCATACTCAACTTAGCAACCCTAAGAACACTACAAGTACCAGTCCTCAAAAACATCAAAGCAGAAGAACAAGCCTTTTCAACCTGCTCCTTCCAATTCTTCTTCTGCAAATCAATCTGCACCGGAACCTTCCTCTTCTTAAAAAACTGCTTCCCAAGCAGACGTGGCAGCAATGGTACAATGGTCTTTTCAGCAAAGAATAAATCATAGGAGTTGCAGAGCTTTCGCTTCGCCTCAAACGGGCGGTAATCAGAAGCGAGTTTCGAAAGCTTGAGAACTTTCGAGATAGGAATCAATTCCGATTTAATCTTCTTCTGAGCATCGTCTTTGGTTATACGTTCTGGCTTGTTGGCTCTGTCGTCGATGATGAGACAGAGTTCGGAAGATTCAGAGAGAAGAGAATGAGGGATTGGTACCTTGTGAGGGTTAACGCGGCCATTTTGTGGAATCTTCTTTAGGGTTAGTACGAGGTAGACGAATTCTTCGTCTTGGTCGAAGAGTTTAGGTTTTTCGGTTTCTAATCGGGACGTTCGCCATTTGAGAAGAGAATCAACAGCTTTTGTTACTGTCTCTGTGTTTGAGTGGGCGTTTTCGGTTTCGGTTTCTGCCGCCATGAGAATAGGTTCAAGCTTTGAAGATGTTAACAGAAAGAAGAAGAGAAAAATTAGGGTTTAAAGGTAGCTACTACTTACTACCTTCGCTTGGAAAACGATTCAGGGTTTAGAGAATTATTATTACTACAATTTTAACTTTTTTGTTGGGCCCAACTACTAGTTGGCCCAAAACTCAAGCAACGAAAGAGGATAATAATATTAAAAAGAGATATTAATTTTTTTTTACATAAAAAAAATATTATAATTTAGACAATGAAACTGTAAAAAACAAAACGGAAGAGTTACCTGTTAAAAAAATGATATTAAACAGAGTTGGTAAATAAATAAATAAAATTTGGTTTGTTTATAGATCTCTAAATTGTTTGAAGATTTTTAAATAAACATATATGAAGTAAAAAGTGTTTGATTTCTTTTAATCTTTAAAATAAGTAATATCAATCGTTAAAATAAAGTAATATAATTTAAATATTCATTTAATTTTTGTAGAGAAAGTTAAACTTATGTAACAAAATACAACCCACAATCCTCGGACAAGACTCTATAGTCTAAATTCCTTATCGGTTCTCATTGTACTAATTTCATTTCGATCGAATATTTCGAACATACATTAAGAGGTCTAATTGGCCAATCAAGATGGTATGTACCAGATTATTTTTCTCATGACCAGGATATCATTTAATTTATGAAGAACCCTTTAATTGATTTACAATTGAACATTGCCAAATCAGATGTTGAACATCTTGATTTTGTTAAAGAATTTACCATTGATAAAAAATTTACTTCTCGAAATAATTTATTTAATTGGACTCGTTGTGATATCCGGTTAGTATATAACTAGTGTTTGAATTGGTGAATCTAGAGAGGAAAAATTAGAATATTGAGAGGTGCTATGAAAATATAAAAAGAAGATAATTTTTTTTGTTAAAATAAATCTATAATGAGTCAAACTTAACATTTAATTTTTTTTGGTCATACCAAACTTAAACCATGCAAAAACATGTCATCTCCTCTCCATATCCAAACACATGTTTTCATAACAAAATCTTTTATTTTTTAATTTATAAAAAGAACAAATCATTGGTGGAATTTTGTCTACCAAAATTGTATGACAAATATTTGAAATCACCATTGTCATTTGCTTCTTATTTTCGCCACTTTATTTTTTGTCTGCTGCTTCATATCTCCTTTTGAAGCGTTTCATTTTGTTTAATCATTGAATGACCCATCCCATGCCTAGTTTAGAAATGTTAGCATTACACTCTAGTCTCTAATAAACTGTTTGCTATCTTTGTTTAGATGTGTATGTTCTACAACTATGTTCCCCTGTTAGTTCACTTGTAAGCAAGTGACTGATATTTTTTTTTTCCAATGGTTCTACAGGTACTTTTAAATCCCACTTTTTTTTCTTCCAGATTTTTCCTAGAACTATAAGGTCTACTAAAGTAATGAGTTGTGTAGCAGAAATGCAGATTTTATTATAATTTCAAACATAATTGTCACACTCAAGATCCTATCATAACTCTTTTAGATATAGAAAAAACGCGTAGATCGTAGAATCGTAACACGGATTTTAAAATTTCACTAAATAAATAAAATTATACCATAAAATTAAGAAAAATAACCTTAACATAAAAAACTTCATTGATTTAATAAAAAGTCACAATCTGAACACAAAAGGTTATTACCATTGTCTCAAATAAAAAAAATATATATAAAAAAAAATGAAACCTATCACCATTAACTAAAAAATCTAAAACTTTAATTTAACAATTCATCAACAGATTCAAGATTATTAAGGTTATGTTCTACCACATTTCTAGTTTGTTTCTTCTTAGCTAATTTTGAATTTGTTATCACTAACACAACATCATTCATTGTCGTTTGTTTCAAACAATTTCTCCAGTTTGTGTGAACCTAATAGATACAAATCTCATTAGTATATAGCAAATTGTAGATAATTTTCAAAGTGAAATTTCAAAGTAATTTTTACTATCTCAAAAGCGCTTCAATTTCGTTCACATCCAGATGAACTGCAAGTTAAGCTTAACACACGAATTGCAAAAGATTGAAGTTTTGGATGCTTATCCCCATACGATTCCCACCATTGTGATTGAGTTTTAGATTTAAATGCAGCATTTCCTATCGGATTACCAAAAAAATTTGCTTGTCTTGAAATCTTCCACTTGAGCATCAATCTTGCAAATTTCTTCAACATCTCCCACCATCTTTTGTATACAGTCATATAACTCACGTTTGGATTCATAGTCAGCTTTAAATCTAGAGATGTAGTGTAGTTGATGGTTATAATAGCATGCTGCATGCAAAGGCGATAGAGTTGTTTATCTCATCTTTCATCAATTTATTTTATAGAGACTTAAAACTAAAATAATGGAAAAACAACTAAATTACTTTTAGGCTTGAAATATAATGCAAAATTTATAGAAACATTGTGCATTGCAAAATAGAAACATTATGCAGAATTTAAAGGCAGAATGCAGAATTTGTAGAAACATAATTTGTAGAAATAGTAGTACCTTCTATGAACACCATTGAAGGCAACTTGGATTCTTTCTTTAGCTTGGTCCATTGCCTCATAAATAAACTCCATTATTGGTTTTTCATATGAATCCATTAAACGAAACACTTTGATTAGTAGATAAGCACATTTTAAACAAATTGTAATATTTTTCCAAAACTCTTTATCCATAATCACTTCTTCAACATGCCGCCTTTCACCAGTTTTTGCAAACTTGCTTGATGTCCAGATGTGAACATTCTTATCAATGCTCCTTTGTTCTCCATGAGACAACCCAAAGTTAGATAAGATGTTGCAAATCGAGTAGCAGTTGTTCTCTCCAAATCTTATCCTTTGGTGAAATGTTGTAATAAAGAAATAAGAGAAGCCTTTGAATATATATATATTGGGTAATTTTCTTATCCTTTGAAATTGTTTTGTGATGAACTATTGTCTTTTTCTCAAAATCCTCTAACATGAGATCAATATAGTGTGTTGCACACGGTGTCCAATAAAACCTCTTCCTTTTTAACATTGACATTGCACCAGTAACTTTGTAATTTGTTGCATTATCGGTCACGATTTGCACGAAATTTTCTTCCCCAACTTCTTCTACTATTTGATTAATCATATGATATATTTTATCGGCATTTTTTATTATATGAGAAGCATCTATTGACTTAAAAAAAAAATACCTTTAGGGCTGTTAACTAAGAAGTTCAAAATTGTCATCTGTCTTTTGTCCATCCACTCATCACTCATAATAGTACAACATGTCTTCTTCCAAGTTTGTGTTCTTTAATGACCTTAGTTGTCTCCACCACCTTTTGCTTCAAGTACTTTGTTCTGATTTGATTATATGAAGGTGGTTTAAAACTAATGCCATGTCTTGAACCCATCTCCAACATCCTTTTAAATTCATCACTATTTGCCACATTAAAGGCTATGGCATTATTGTAGAAGAACGAAGCAATTTCTAAACAAACTTCTTTCAAATTCATCTTAAAAATGTTGTTGATGGTGGCTTGAGTACTTACTACATTTCTCTTGAAAAGTTTTACATGAGTAGCATTCTCTTCCTCCTCTAATGACTTTTTTCCTAATTTCTTCAACATCTCCCACCATCTTTTGTATACAGTCATATAACTCACGTTTGGATTCATAGTCAGCTTTAAATCTAGAGATGTAGTGTAGTTGATGGTTATAATAGCATGCTGCATGCAAAGGCGATAGAGTTGTTTATCTCATCTTTCATCAATTTATTTTATAGAGACTTAAAACTAAAATAATGGAAAAACAACTAAATTACTTTTAGGCTTGAAATATAATGCAAAATTTATAGAAACATTGTGCATTGCAAAATAGAAACATTATGCAGAATTTAAAGGCAGAATGCAGAATTTGTAGAAACATAATTTGTAGAAATAGTAGTACCTTCTATGAACACCATTGAAGGCAACTTGGATTCTTTCTTTAGCTTGGTCCATTGCCTCATAAATAAACTCCATTATTGGTTTTTCATATGAATCCATTAAACGAAACACTTTGATTAGTAGATAAGCACATTTTAAACAAATTGTAATATTTTTCCAAAACTCTTTATCCATAATCACTTCTTCAACATGCCGCCTTTCACCAGTTTTTGCAAACTTGCTTGATGTCCAGATGTGAACATTCTTATCAATGCTCCTTTGTTCTCCATGAGACAACCCAAAGTTAGATAAGATGTTGCAAATCGAGTAGCAGT
This sequence comes from Cicer arietinum, assembly GCF_000331145.2. Taxonomy (NCBI): domain Eukaryota; kingdom Viridiplantae; phylum Streptophyta; class Magnoliopsida; order Fabales; family Fabaceae; genus Cicer; species Cicer arietinum. The sequence continues at coordinate 42,485,400 of NC_021160.2, read as the reverse complement.
TGTTCTCTCCAAATCTTATCCTTTGGTGAAATGTTGTAATAAAGAAATAAGAGAAGCCTTTGAATATATATATATTGGGTAATTTTCTTATCCTTTGAAATTGTTTTGTGATGAACTATTGTCTTTTTCTCAAAATCCTCTAACATGAGATCAATATAGTGTGTTGCACACGGTGTCCAATAAAACCTCTTCCTTTTTAACATTGACATTGCACCAGTAACTTTGTAATTTGTTGCATTATCGGTCACGATTTGCACGAAATTTTCTTCCCCAACTTCTTCTACTATTTGATTAATCATATGATATATTTTATCGGCATTTTTTATTATATGAGAAGCATCTATTGACTTAAAAAAAAAATACCTTTAGGGCTGTTAACTAAGAAGTTCAAAATTGTCATCTGTCTTTTGTCCATCCACTCATCACTCATAATAGTACAACATGTCTTCTTCCAAGTTTGTGTTCTTTAATGACCTTAGTTGTCTCCACCACCTTTTGCTTCAAGTACTTTGTTCTGATTTGATTATATGAAGGTGGTTTAAAACTAATGCCATGTCTTGAACCCATCTCCAACATCCTTTTAAATTCATCACTATTTGCCACATTAAAGGCTATGGCATTATTGTAGAAGAACGAAGCAATTTCTAAACAAACTTCTTTCAAATTCATCTTAAAAATGTTGTTGATGGTGGCTTGAGTACTTACTACATTTCTCTTGAAAAGTTTTACATGAGTAGCATTCTCTTCCTCCTCTAATGACTTTTTTCCTTTTACTTGTTCACTATCTATATCATTCTCTGTTAATATCTTCAATGATTTATCTTTCAAGGATTTTACAAGCTCAAACATGTGTTTATTCACATCATTAGGTACAACATTACATGCAATAACATTGAGTTGTGTACCAACGAAATGGTGTTGCAGTCTGTACAATCCTCTAATAAATGTTTTTCCACAATAATTGCATTTTATTTTTTTGCTTCCTCCATCAAAAAATACACCATGTTTCCACATTATATCAGTTTTGCTTCCTAATGCATTTTTCTACACTCTAGAAGACGCAGAACCAGAATTGCAGGCAACAGGAACAAATGTAGACATGATTGAAATCGTTATGCAGCAAGAACAATTGCATATTACAGTGAAGAGGATTGAGGCGAGTTTCAAATATGAGAATGGTTGTATAGATGAGAAAAATTTATAGAAGAAACAGAAGGAAGGAATATGAAATTTAATCATTTAAGTATTAGAAATTCCAAAGTTGGAAAGCAATTAATCGTTGAAAAAAAACCAAGTCCCAAGTTGCTACCTTCAACCTCATGTGCATGCCTTTTCTCTATGGAAAATGAGCAGAATTTGAAGGTGAAGAGGTGCAAAAATGGGCCAAAACATGTGTTTTACAACTGGGTCAAAGCGACGCTAAATGGGTCGGAGCTTGGTGAAACCGGTCTTCTTCTGCGGGACACGGCGCGCCGATCCCACGTTGTCGAGCTCTTCCTCTACGCACTCAAAGATTTGAGTTCTCCAACGATTTTACCTTCGCTCTAACACTGTTCACGCTCAAAAATGCGTAAGGTCTTACGATGTTACCCTTTAGATCTCACTCCTAACAACCTTGATTCCAAATGTACAATGATCAATGATTTCAAATGACATGAGCATATTGAATTGAAAGACAGTTATATTGAAGGAAAATATGGTTATAATGAAGTAACTTGCATTAAACAAGAGTCTTGGCCAAAATATCAGCTTCTCAAAGGACTATGCACTTTGATCCATGCAGCTGTTAGATATTTTCAGCCCACAGAAAATTACTTCTAGCATTCAACAATATATATTGAGAAAACTCAATACTTCTTCGAATAATTCAGTCCAAAACCATATGCCTGTATAGGAAAGCCATCGGAAAAAATGACAAAATACAAAGACTATTGTAGCTTAATAATTAATTAAATCAAATAAAACGAGCTTAACACTCTAAGCTTGCATCATTTTAGATAATTGTGTAGCTAGTGATTCTGGGAAGTACATATGAATAATGATTACAAAGTAACTTCTTATGATGTGAGAACAACTGGAGCCTGAGTTGAGTAACACCCTTTTCCAACAAGAGAGGGAATCAGTGGGATAGAACGATGTCAACGTCTTTTCTGTTGCAGCCCTGTCCCCTATGAATCTGACCTTCACCCGAGATGATCTTGGGAATCAATTGACCTCACAAGAAAGTGGAGTATTGAATTATGGAAGCAGCACTAAGACCTTGTCTCACATGAATTTACCTTCTTCACCTAAGAGGGTATTGAGAATACTGGTACTTTATATTGTTTAAGAGATTTAATAATATCAACTATCAACATGTCAGAAGAAGAAAAAAACATTTTGATGCTAAGCTTATGCTTCACTTTTTTTTCTTCAGAAAAATAACAGTTATCATATCCTGCCGGCTGCTACAAAGACATTTAATAACAGAGTAATAATAAAATAAAAGGATATTCAAGGAGCTGCAATTGGATAATGGGATAGAGATAAATATAAATGACGCACGCAGACATATTAGTTACCTTTCAGCATCAGGACGATCTTTAATCTTTGTCAATCTTCTTTGCAATTACAGCCACATTTCTGGGTGATATATTTGGGTCAAATATTGGTAAGAGGTAAGCTTCCAAAGCACCACCTTGCTCTTGAAGAAACAATAACCTATCAAGCAGAATAAGAGTTTCCAAAAGAGGCCCTAAAGCAGCTCTGAGAGACCAATATGGTCCTATAAGGTCCTGCACAAAAATACTACATCAATAACTATGCATATCTTCTGAGCAACTGCATATAAAAATTTGCTCTTATTGGAATCCAGAATTCTAGCTAACATTGTTCTAAATGCAATTGAAAACAATTTTATTTTAATTTATCAGAAAACTTTATTTTATAAGAACAATTATATGGACATGCCAACACAAGACAAGAAAGCATTACCAAGGAATAGAATAGAAATGTCATTTAAACAAACATATCTTATTCATTGAGCACTATCATGATAATATTCAAATTTTCTAAAAGAAATTGAAATCGACATACAGCAAATGGTTCTGCTTCCTTCCATATGCATTGCAGGTTTACATCATCTGAATGTTCAATTCCAAGATGAGACAATCCAGACTGGCAGAATTTTTCAAAATTTGAAAACTTGTTATTAATTTTAATCCCTTCACATCCAGAGCTTTCATTGGAAGAAATTTCACCAGGTAAGGTTTGACTGTCTGATGCAGAGCCAAAAGTCCCTTCTGTAACACATTGACAAAGATTAAACATAAATATCAGTGATTCAAATAATATCACCCAGCATCATCGGATCAAAAGTTATTTTAACTAAACATGTGTATGAATATCATGCAACATGTATCAACTTTTACAATCTGCTTTTGTAGAAGCAGAAAGATTTACCCTGTGATTTTATGATCATGACTACCTATCTCTCTTCATCTCAAGTTTTTGTTTGTTTCACCATATTTAGGCGTTAGAAAAAAGGTAAACAGGAAAAGGGATTTCCGATACCAGTTTTTGATTCTGCGGGCACTACAGCAGGGAAATTTTGTCTCATGTGACAAGTACTTCCTTTAAGATGCAGTTCTGACTCTGCAGATCTCCTTTGGTTTCGCCTACGCAGAGCCTTCCCTTTGCGCCCAATTGAAGGAGTACTCCTCACAACTTCTGGATAATATTTAGAAAGAACCTTCAGGAGCAAAAAATGTATATATATAAATTGACAGCAGAGAGAATGTAAATTAGGGAGAAGGCAATGAGTCTTTTATGAAGTACCACCATTAAAGGAGTTACATACAGTTCCTGGAGGAAAATGAATAGTAAAAGGAAATACATTACAGTGATCTTTTGGTATTTGTATGCATTGTACTTGTCTATTCTAATTTGAGTAACTTTTGAGAAGGATGTTGGTCTCACTTGATTTCACATGTCATCTACTTGATTTCAATTAAATGTCATTTTCCAATTTGCCAAGTTGTACTGTCTCGAGATAAGCCATTTCCAAAATAAAGTAGAACAGACACATGTTCTTTCACATAATATATAACATGTACAATGAAGATTGGCTGAGCCCTCCTTACCAACAAATTTTTGCATGTTTGTCCTTATACTATTCAATTAAAAACGAATTCTAATATGAAACTCAATTGAATACGAACTAGAATAACATTGTATAAACCAAATTAAAATTATGATATACATTTAATGAAGGCTTAAATATATGATTGGTCCATGCAAATATGTGTTTTATTTATTTATTTTAGTTCCTGTAGTTTTTTATTTATTTTTTGTCCTTGTAAATATTTTTTTTGTTTTTGGTCCTTGTTCTTTTGTTTTAGTCCCTGCAAAATTGGTCCAACTCATTTCTAACCCAATGCCGACAGAATAAGCTTATCCTTCTCTATTGACACAATAAAAACTGGATAATAATTGGGATAACATAATTTATCTTATCATATCCTCCTTATCCTAGTCACCAAAAATTGATAAGCAAATTAGATCTAGTCTGGTTGGATAAATTGGATCTTGTGGTCTTATTAATTACATTATTTTAGACATTAGTACATTTGACCAATATAATGTGCAGCAAGAAAAACATTGTCAAGTAGCTATCTATATTTTTAATATTAAGAGCACGATGAAGATGGTTGAATAAAGGAAGTTAAAATTAGCATGCAACAATACTAAGTTATAATTCAGTACCATTTGAAAAACAGCACGAAAAGCATGTAACTCAAAGTTGTGAATGCCAGCATGCATATCAAGGCTCCTCCATCTCTCTGCACTCTAACAAGATAAAATGCAGATAGTGCAGTTAATTTCTCTCACGTGACATTAACATTAAAACTTAAACAGCAAGAACTAAGAAATAAATTTAAAACAAAAATATTGCAGGGAAGTCAGGAGACTCAGGACCAGTAATTTCAATTTCTGTTGTGTAGAAAAAATTCTTGTTCTACATGAGCTAGTGTATTTTGGTACTCCTCATCCTAACCCTAAGTGGTGCAGGAGCAGCAGAAAACATAATGGTGGGCTATGGATAGTATTCTAGGTCAGATTTGTGTTAATTAAGTATGCTATCTCTCAAGAATTAGAGTAAAATCATATTTATTGAATTTAAATATGTTGGCAATACATCAGATATATATATACTAGATTACTAAACAACCAAACCCTATTAGTACTCATATATTAACTAAATCCCTACTACTACTCCTATTCAACTGAATCCCAATACTTGAGGGATATTAAATAGAAACAGATTTTGACACTCCCCTCAAGCTGGTGAATAGGTGTTCTCCATTCCCAGCTCGAATACAACTCTTTCAAAGTTGCAACTGTTTAGCCTTTTAGTTAGAATATCTGCAAGGTTGTCATGGGAGGAGTTATATGGAGTGCAAATTAGGCCAAAAACAAATCTCAAGTTGCTGCCATGAAGGCAGCAAAAAAGGGGCCACAATGAAGGTGGCTAAGGTTTTAGGAAAATAGAAACCGCAATGAAGGAGGCAATGGTACAAAAAAGGGGTCATTCCATTCTCTAGCATGTCCAATCGTCCTCCCCGAGTGATTGTCCTGAATGTGCCAAAGAGCAAGTACCTTTGGGTTTCTCCAAACTAGTGAGTAAAGATCTCAACTTTTCTACTTCATCTTGGTTCAATTGTGTCATACCTTCTCGACTTTCTTCACTGGTACCTGTAGTTATGTGTGCTTGATCTCCCTTTTTTTTCCACTCCTTGTCTCGGTTTTGAGAGCCCCACTCTCTACTAGGTGGCTTCCCGTTCAATTTCCAGCATTCTTTGCGAGTGTGGCGAGGCTTGTTGCAATAGGTACACCACACTCCTTCACCTTTCTTCTCCACATAGGCTCCTCCTTCTTTCTTTTGGTCAACCATCATTGCTGAGCTTTCTACAGGTGGGACTATCAGCATTAGTCCCCTTATACTTTCTTCACTTCTCACTATAGCCACTACTTCATTAATTCCTGGTACTTTCTCCTTACCAAGGATTTGCACTCTAACTTGATCAAAATCAGAGTTGAGTCCCACCAAGAAATCATAGACTCTATCATGTTCAATATACTCCTTGAGTAATGCTGCATCTGCTGAACACTTGGCTTTTATAACTCTGTAATGATCCAACTCCATCCACAAAGCTTTGAGATGATTTGCATACTCATTAACAATCTTGTTTCCCTGTTTAGCAGCCACAATTTTCACCTTCACATCGTATATTTGGGCAGCATCTTTAGCTTTGGAATAAGTCTCTTCTAATGCCTTCCAAATCTCCTTCGCAGTGCTGAGAAACATGCAAGTGTCACTGATTTCTGAGGTCATTGCGTCCAACAACCATGCCATGATCATAGAATCCTCTTTATCCCACCTCTTAAATTTGGGATCTGTTTCTTTGGGGGGTTCATCTATTAAGTGTTCTGCCATCCCTTTACCTTTCAAAAACGTGCGCACAATTTGGGACCACTTCAAATAGTTCTTCCCATTCAACTTGTGAACGGATGAGAGGTTTTGCAATTCGGCTTGGAATTTTTTATTTTCTGTTTAAGTCTCGGTTCCATTATGAATCACTACTCCTTCTCCCGCCATGGATGAAAAACAAAAGACAACAAGTTTCTCTGATTTACAACCTACCAAAAATGGCGGCGAACGGCTGATTGGAGGGCAGTAGTGTGATACGGTCAGTGTATAGTGGTCAACAATCTTCAACAGTGGTGACAGAAGTTGAAAGTTGTGTTCACGGCAGTGACGGCTGGTTTTGAAACAAAGAAGGCAACAAATAGACTTCAGAGATCACAAAAAGAAGGCCGGTTCATGGAGATCTAGAAGGCTGTTAAACAGACGTTAAGTTGCTGCAATGAAGGCAGCAAAAAAAGGGATCTTAAGTTGCTGCAATGAAGGCAGCAAAAAGAAATCTTAAGTTGTTGCAAATAAGGCAGCAAAAAGAGCCACAATGAAGGTGGCTAAGGTTTCAGAAAAAAGAAAACCGCAATGAAGGCAGCAAATTTATGCGGAAGCAGGGCTCTCAAAGATCGAGAGCTCTGATACTATCTCAAGAATTAGAGTAAAATCATATTTATTGAATTTAAATATGTTGGCAATACATCATATATATATATACTAGATTACTAAACAACCAAACTCTATTAGTACTCATATATAACTAAATCCCTATTAGTACTCATATATAACTAAATCCCTACTAGTACTCCTATTCAACTGAATCCCTATACTTGAGGGATATTAAACAAAAACAGATTTTGACACGATCCTATGTACTGATGTAGCACCATTCCAGAGTTGAAATATAATTTTATTCAGCCGTGCCTGTGACACATTGAGGACACGCTTGGATATGGCTCCAACACCTAGCAGACACTACCATTTGGCTGGACATGAAAGGGACGTGACTGGTACCAAAATTTTCAATTTTTTGGTGGGAGATAGATGAAAGGCTTTAAATTGATTTAGATACTTTTCAGCTTTTGTATTTTTTTTTCTTCCAATTATTTTGGTTGTGGATGGATGGATTGATGGTGTACGACATAGTTCACTAGTTCATCATCTTGTTTTTAGAACCTCTTTGTAAAGAAACGGCGTGTTCAAATTGTATAATGATGTCAGTAAGTTATTTTTTTGAGATACATTATCATATGAAAATGTAACACTTAACAAGTGCTTTTGAGATTAAATTGATGATGAATATATAATAAATCTTGATTCATAATTTAGATTTTTATAAATGAAGCTCATATTAAAATTAATCAATATATATACCCTGTTGTAGTTGGACAATAATGGTGTTTCTGCCATCCGTGACATTTTGGTGTTTGTACTTCATAGATTCTAGCATCTTACTTGTAAATCACGAAGACTCCTAACTGGATTATGTTACTAATAAGTGACAATTTAGTTGTTTTCTTGCAACTATATTTTCCTCCCTATACCATGCTTATAAATAGAGGGTGGAGAGAGGACCAACGAGATCATGTACCTGGCAAGCAAGATCACGTGCACTTTTTCCAAGTGATAAGCCAGTGGATCTCACAGCACGACTCATGGGAAAACCACATTGAGATTCATCATCCTTAAGGCTTTCTTCAGATAGTAAATTGTAACAGCAACCAATACTAACAACAGCCTTAACATCTCTGCAGTCTAAGAAAGCCCTATAGAGAAAGGATTGGAACAATTACAAGTCTGTCGAATGCAGATAATACATAATAAAGAAACATGAACAGAAAAATGGCAATGTTATAATAAAACAAGCAGTTAAAAGGTTATATATGGACAAAAAAAATAATGAAGTTAAAAGTGCATTAAATGCAAGGAAAAGACAATGGTTCAATGTAAGGAAAATATGTACGCCATGCTTACATAAAGTGGCCAATCACACATTGATTTGTTGGAACCTCACGAAAATGGAAAATAGAAATTTTAATTTTCCTTTTTTATCTAGGAATAGACTTCAACAGGTGCGTAATCTTATGGATTCTTTGCAACTTTTCAACCTTATTATCATGAGATTTGAATTGAGAAATTACGCAAATTTTTTGGGTTTAAGCTGTACCAAGGAAGTGGTATGAGCTAATTAATATTAAAGCATAAATAAATTGCTTGGATTAGATAGATCATAGATGTCAACAACTCACATGACAAGTTATTCATGTCTAGCTCTAGATATTTTAACCCTTCAAGATATCTTGTTAGGATATACAAATAGGGATAATTAGGAGTTTGTTAGTAGTTGTGTTCCTAGATTGTTAACCGTGGTATAGGTATACCTGCTTTGGTGTTTCTGTTATTAGTTAGTTATCTAGGACTTAATCCTTATCCTAATGTACCAGAAGTCTTTAAATAGAAGCTTCCACCCCTTTAGAAAGGAATTTTTTATCAACTTTAGAAATTGAGTGGTGTAAACCATTGTAGGAGCGTATCCGCTCCTGTGTATCATTTTCTTGGCAGTCTCTCTTATTATTTCTTATCTTTCTTTCTAAATATTAGTGTTCTTCCTCTAAATCAAGGAATCCAATTCTTGGGTTTCTAACAATTGGTCCGACCTGCCGGATTCGAAGGAGTGTCAGTGTGCATGGAATTGGAGGATTGGTGGGCTAAGAAGGCAGAGCTGCCGAACTTTACACGGACTGATCCTAGTGGGTGGATCGCAAAGGCTGAAAGGTTCTTTCTGAAGCATGAAATTCACGGGTTCGATAAAGTGCAGTGGGCGTTCATGAGCTTGGATGCATGGATACTGATTTGGTTTCGTTCTTGGGATCAACAAAACCCAGATCCAACCTGGGAATCTTTTTGCATAGGTCTGATCTGCAGATTTGGCAATCAAGAACTAGAAAACAAAGCCAAGAAGGGAGTACAAGAGGCCCTTGAAGAAGCCACATCCGCAAATCAGCTGTGTACTGCAAGGGAGTTGCCGTCGGAAAACCAAGAACCATCAGAAAAATCAGAATCAATAAAGAGTGGAAGTTAACAGAGCAAGAATCGATGAAGAAAGATTCAGAAAAGGAAGAAAATCCATTCTCGCGTTTGTGGTTGAAGAAGGAAACATCACACGCCTTAAATGACCTGTTTGGTTGGATGAACAGTGCTACGAAGTTCTTTTTGATTCAGAAAACTTATGAAGAAGAAGAACGTTCTATCAAAGACTTAAATTCTGGAAATTTGGACATGGAGGAAATAATGTTTAGCGACAAACAAACAACAATGGCAGAGGAAGAAGGAAGCAGCCACTGCATCGTGCGCAAAGGCACTGGTTGTGTCCATTAAGATTCCGGCAAGCCTTGTGCTGTCGCCAAATTGGAAAGTGCAATTAGAAACAACAGGGATCGCAGTTATAGGGAAACCAACCACGAAGGAGCTATACATCTGATGGCTTATTTGCTGATTGTAGCTCCCCCACCACCACCAAAACCACTAGACCTACCGCCACTAAAACCACCAGAGTACATCAGCAACGAGTTGCCGCATCTCAAGGTTCATCAATGGCAGTGTTGCTTTCTCTTTTCTTATCCTTGTGTATTGTCTATTTTTCTTTTTGCGGAGCTTTCCCCTGTTAAGCCATACTCGATGCAGCAAATGTTCTCTTCGATTCAAACTGTCTCCTTGTTCCTCACACTTGAAATTGTGGCTGAAAAGCTTCTCGAACATTTGCCTTCCGCCACCACCTTTGTTCTCTCCAATTCCGCATTCGAGAAATCCGACAGAACCAGATTGGCCGACCGCCAATCCATTTGAACTTTCCATGAGGTCGCAGCTGAGGGGAGCATAAAGGACGCGTTGGTTCGAGAGTCCAAGTACGACGTAGAAGAAAGAGAAACAAGCAAAATGGGCCTCGTTTATCAACTTTAGAAATTGAGTGGTGTAAACCATTGTAGGAGCGTATCCGCTCCTGTGTATCATTTTCTTGGCAGTCTCTCTTATTATTTCTTATCTTTCTTTCTAAATATTAGTGTTCTTCCTCTAAATCAAGGAATCCAATTCTTGGGTTTCTAACAATTGGTCCGACCTGCCGGATTCGAAGGAGTGTCAGTGTGCATGGAATTGGAGGATTGGTGGGCTAAGAAGGCAGAGCTGCCGAACTTTACACGGACTGATCCTAGTGGGTGGATCGCAAAGGCTGAAAGGTTCTTTCTGAAGCATGAAATTCACGGGTTCGATAAAGTGCAGTGGGCGTTCATGAGCTTGGATGCATGGATACTGATTTGGTTTCGTTCTTGGGATCAACAAAACCCAGATCCAACCTGGGAATCTTTTTGCATAGGTCTGATCTGCAGATTTGGCAATCAAGAACTAGAAAACAAAGCCAAGAAGGGAGTACAAGAGGCCCTTGAAGAAGCCACATCCGCAAATCAGCTGTGTACTGCAAGGGAGTTGCCGTCGGAAAACCAAGAACCATCAGAAAAATCAGAATCAATAAAGAGTGGAAGTTAACAGAGCAAGAATCGATGAAGAAAGATTCAGAAAAGGAAGAAAATCCATTCTCGCGTTTGTGGTTGAAGAAGGAAACATCACACGCCTTAAATGACCTGTTTGGTTGGATGAACAGTGCTACGAAGTTCTTTTTGATTCAGAAAACTTATGAAGAAGAAGAACGTTCTATCAAAGACTTAAATTCTGGAAATTTGGACATGGAGGAAATAATGTTTAGCGACAAACAAACAACAATGGCAGAGGAAGAAGGAAGCAGCCACTGCATCGTGCGCAAAGGCACTGGTTGTGTCCATTAAGATTCCGGCAAGCCTTGTGCTGTCGCCAAATTGGAAAGTGCAATTAGAAACAACAGGGATCGCAGTTATAGGGAAACCAACCACGAAGGAACTACATTTGATGGCTTATTCGCTGATTGTAGCTCCCCCACCACCACCAAAACCACCAGACCTACCGCCAACAAAACCACCAGACCTGAAGGACAGCAGCAATGAGTTGCCACATCTCAAGGTTCATCAATGGCATTGTTGCTTTCTCTTTTCTTGTCCTTGTGTATCGTCTATTTTTCTTTTTGCAGAGCTTTCCCCCATTAAGCCATACTCGATGCAGCAAATGTTCTCTTCGAGTCAAACTGTCTCCTTGTTCCTCACACTCGAAATTGTGGCTGAAAAGCTTCTCGAACATTTGCCTTCCGCAACCACCTTTGGTCTGTCCGACACAACCAGATTGGTCCGACCGCCATTAAATAGAGGCCATACTTTGTTGGGCAATTCAGAACTCAGCGGGTTTGCAGCTATGGCAGGAAAGTGCAGAAAAAGGGAATATGAAAGTGCCTAAAGCTGAAGTTGAGTCCTCAACAATGGGATCCTGCAGGAATTTTTTTTTAAATTTTTTAACTATTGAACAAGAAGACTTTAGTATATGTGAACCTTGAGGACAAGGTTGTTTTGAAGAGGGGTGTAATGTTAGGATATACAAATAGGGATAAGTAGTTGTGTTCCTAGGTTGTTAGTAGTGGTATAGGTGTATCTGCTTTGGTGTTTCTGTTATTAGTTAGTTATCTAGGACTTAATCCTTATCCTAATGTACCGGAAGTCTTTAAATAGAGGCTTCCACCCCTTTAGAAAGGAACTTTTTATCAACTTTAGAAGTTGAGTGGTGTAAACTATTGTAGGAGCGTATCCGCTCTTGTGTATCATTTTCTTGGGAGTCTCTCTTATTATTTCTTATCTTTTCTTTCTAAATATTAGTGTTCTTCCTCTAAATCAAGGAATCCAATTCTTGGTTCCTAACATATTCTGTTTGTGTTGAACAAGTTCCTTTCTTATGTTTTAGTGTATTGCTTTGTCTGTTTACTTTTCTTAATTGATCCATCATCGTATTGAATTAAAGCCCTTATGTAATTGCATCCAATTAGTTTTTGTGAAACAACATTTTACTTCCACTATATTACTTTTTATGAAGTAGTAAACTTACCAAAGGAATTAGAAACCAGATTTAAAGAAATTAGAAACAACTAATGAGTTGAAAAGCATGGTAGAGAAAAAGAAGCTCGACCATATTTTGAAACTTACTTCAGCATAATCACTGAAAGATCACCGCAAGCATGAAGCCCAGCAAGAACAGTTGGAGACCTGTTGTTTGTGTCACTGGGACAATGTTGTTTCCCTTTATCTTCTTGATTTTCTCCCTTTAACATGGATTGCTCAAGATCATCTCCAGGCACAGATGTTTCAACCAATGTTTTCAAAGATTCAATGGACAACACACGACATGTGATTGTCTTTGGCACATTCAAATTCTGCATACCTGATCTAGAGCAAAAACAAATGAACAGACAAATGAATTCAAATAACTTTAAAAAAACTGAGGGGACCAAAATAACAATTCGGTCAACTTTGAACAATTATGAAAGCATATGGAAATTGCAATTACTCGTCCAAACATATACATACTAAATCCCTCACATCAATTGTTTTAATTTCAAATAATAAAGTCACGGTGTGTGTGATAATTTAAAACTTAAGCTTGAAATTCCTAACATCCAAAAGGTTCACTTGTTGCCTTATCATATGTACAATATTCATTTCAAATATCCTTAAGATAGTAGGTACTCCCTATACAAGGTTACATTAAATTACAATAATTAAGATCAAGATTAAAGAACATTCGCAGAATATACATTTGTTCTTGCCGTATCATATATTGGTTGTTCATTTCAAATATCCTTAAGATTGTAGGTAGTTAGGTACTCCCTATACAAGGTCACATTGCAGTAATTACTAATTAGGATGAAGATTGAAGAACATACCCAGATTTTACCATCTTTGATGTGTAGTGCTTCTTAATCCGCTCTGCCCGTGCATCGGTGACCATCCCATGGTGAGAACATGCATCAATGGCAATGACAGGATGCTGATATTGAAAGGCAAGTACTTGTGCAAGATAACCCTAAAATTATAGCACAAAATGATACTCGATACATAACTAAAAATAAACGGAAATTATTGCTTGTTTTAATAAAAAGTAAACTCAGACAATGAGATTATCACTACAGTAGGCAAAATCTATCCTCACTACTGAACCAATATACAAATTCCATCTCTGATATTTAGTGCAGTAACACAGAAACAAAGAAGTAAATTCACAGGCAAGAATATCACAGAGCATATTAAAATCAAGCTAGTTGCTCAAACAATGTTCATGAAGGAGGAACTCGATTGTGAAGAGAATGGAAAACTGAAAGAAACAATCAAAAGAAATGAACCATTTATTCCAAGAATGAGAATAGGAAAATTTCCTTCAAGGAAGTCCCCTTACAACAAAGCCTTTACTCAGTTATCACACCTAAATTTCTGAATGCCTCTGTTCTATCTTGCTCGTGCTATTTCAACCATTTTACCTAACTATATAACTAGCAATCATCTTCCTATATTCTGAGTGTAACTGTCAAGATTCGAAGTGAGAAACGTGGGCCGAAAGATGACGTGGGGAATGTAAAGGAAAAGGGAGGAAATTGGGTGACATGGCAGATTTACCAATTATGTTATAAGGGGTGTGAAGATAGTAAGAAGCATTCGTCCAACATCTTTTATATTAGATCCTTTAAGGTTGGGCATAGAGAGAATTATCTCTTCTATGAGGAGTATTTGCTTGCACTGGGATTACAATGGTTAATTCTGTAATATTTCTTTTTCAATCAATAATACTACTTTTCCTTTCGGCATTTCCTCTCTTTATTCCGGTTTCTATCACTAGCTAACTAAACAGACATCCATGTCTTGACTAATACCGTTTATTCTTCTGAGTCCGATAAAGAAACTATTAATGAAGAACTTTTAACCATGTAATGTCCCCTAAACGTGCCAACAAGACCCAACTTCAGTATCTTGACTAACAGAACCGTAACCAAAAGAAAATGAAGCTCTACCTGACCAGCACCAACATCAACAATGGCATTTGCTCTCACACTCTCTGCAACTGCACTTACAACAGCAGAAAGAGCTTCTACCTGCATACATGAAAAAATATATATCTGAGATATTGAAGGCCAATAAATTTCTAGATTCAAAAGAATTGAATCTACAACTCGTAATTTACTTGTCTAAAACCTTAGGTCCAAGACAACATCTTGTAAATTCATAAAGAAGGCAACTATAAAAATATGATGTTTAAGGACTCACTTCATGTCTTTTCTTCACATTCATGCCCTGGGCAAGAACACTGTTAAGTGAAGTCGTCTGCAGACCAGGTAATGCCTGCAAGTACAAAACAAATTTATCAAGAATGCTCAAACCAAAACTTTTCAAACACAACTTCCAGATAAATGTAGCTTCAAACAAAAAGTATATTGAGTCTTCAAATCGCTTTTCTTATTATTAAGTTCAAAAAAACATCTTCACAATTATTTTGAACCCACATAAATTTCCACGGAGCAAAAATAAAGGCCAAACTAAGTCATACTAAATCAAATGGCCGAAGAAATATCAAAAGGTAAAAAACATGAAGAGTTGCTTATTAAGGATTGATAATAGCCATCCAACTGAAGGATTAAGTTGTTGTCGCAAATTTTTTGTCGGTTCTAAAAGTGAAGGGTGAATAAAATTCAGAGTAAACTAGTCCAATTGAGCATTTGATATTATTTCACAGTATAAGTAGCACAGGACTATGAAAAATAAGCATTGCTGCCAACTGTCATCTGGTACTATTGCCCGAGACCAAACAGAATGTTAAAGCATTCGATCATCATTAATTTATTATCAATCAAGTACTTCCAAATTTCTTTATATATTTAATTTCAATCAGTGAGATCTTTCCTAGATTTCACAAGCATGAAGGTTGACTTGGTAAATGTAACATACCGTGTTTATATCTGCTTGTTTTTGAGAAAATACCATAGACCTCAATTTCAAAATGAACTCCTGCAGAGAAGCTGGCCAGTGATCCTGCTACCACATATTTTGGTAAAGAGAATCTTCTATACTATTAATAAAGCAGAACATAACCATAAAAGGTAGAAAATAAGGTATCGAAGTCCGAACCGGAGAAGCTAACAGGAGACAAAGGAAAAAATAAAATTATGATAACTTGAATACAAAAAGAAAACCTCCAAACAAGCTGCATATTATAATTATTCTAAGCAAACAAGAAATCCTCTAAAAATATCCATTGACTGATTGCATAAAAACCAAATAAATCATTCATCCCAATATAAGCATAAAAGTAAAGAACTTCAGCTTAAAATTCGTAGCCTAATACCTCGGCCAAATGCACCAAATGTGACAAACAAAGCACGACAAAATAGAGAACTTTCCACCTTGATACTTCCAAAACATATTATTTCAATGATGAAGCCCACCATCGAGCCAATAAAACTATATCAAAGTTCAAATACACCAAGCTAGTAAGCAGCTTAACAATAAATGACAATCACTTCCTGAGCTACAAAGCACAATGCACAAATAACAAGTACTAATGATCCAATTAAGTAAAATAGTCAAAATTCAAAAAAAAAGCCTAAATTATTTTATTTAAGCAAAGAATCAGATTGCAGAAGCATCACAAATTTACAATAGAACAAGAAGGCAAAAAAGCCTGAATTATCAAAATAGGATCAGAAAGAAAGAAGTTACTCCAACTCTCAAGGCAAATAAGGAAATCAGAAAAGAGAGCTGCAAGAATAAACACGGGAAGGATCCCAAGCCCAACCCTTTCTGATATAAAGCGGAAGAAATCTAAACAAAATATATCAAACTGAGGAAGAACATAAGTTTCCCTACCAACAAGAAGGACAAACATAAAGACAAAATCATTGGTCTCAAGAACCAACACTATTCTCAATACGCGACAAACCAGAGGAATAAAGGAAACAAACATGATGAGATAGTTAGGATCTCACCATCAAGAAAAGAAAAGTAAAAATATACAATAATCAACAAACCAACGCCATTGTAGAGTAGCACAACTGTGTCCAAGAATGACATATTAACAATGCCACAATTTCATCACCCAAATGATAACTCGTCGTGCAATTACAAGATTTCCCGACACCGTGACAAACAGCAATTACTTCACTTAGTGTGGATGTGTGTGGTTTCACCGTGGAAATTTTTAAAATTGATTTTATCTCCATCAAATGTGATATTTAACAAAAATCTAGGGTGTTTGGCTTCTATAGGTAAAACAGATTCCACCTTTAGACCTTGGTTTGACTGTAAGGCATAAAAATAAGCTTTTGCAATGGATTGAATATTTACACTTAAGTTTAACATTGAACATGCTTTTAGAGTAAAAAGAACCGAATATAAATCAATTCACTTTAAAGTTTAAACCTAATAAGTTCTACAAAAAAAATCATTCACAACATCACGTTTAAAATGATCACCCAAACACAACACACTTGCTTGTTTACTTTGAAAAAATATCATCTATCTTCATTTTTTGCTTTCACTTTTATTACAAAACCACCACCTTGTTTTCAAATTGTTTCATGTTTTAAAATATTTGTGCATGAAACGGAAAGCAACTTATTTCTATTTTTAGTGTATCCTATACAATTCCATGAAAACAGGCAACATATAGAAAACAGAGCGACAATTTTGAAATAAAAGTAAGAATATCAACAGAAACAACAGGCCCTTAATTGTCACTACCCTATTAAACAGTCAATATTATTAGAACTCAATGCACAATTTCTACAGCTCTTGTAGTACATAAAAAGATAACCAACTCTAGCTCTTCAGAAGCAAAAGTGTTGTTAAATAGCGCCAATTGAGTAATTCATATTTCATCCTACAACTAACTAGTATAAACCAATTCAAACCAGTGTTGTTAAATAGCGCCAATGCTGTAGTGTAGCAGAATTTAATCAACTCACTACCGTTCCTTGATATGCTTTTTAGTAATAGCAGTTATAACATGTGTAGCAGAATTTGAACAAACAGTTATTTTTCGCAATCCGCAATTGACAGCGCCGATGAGGCAGGCATTTCAGCAAATATCTCAACACTAAATGTACATTCCAAATAATTATAAAAAAAATATATAGGAAGAAAATATCATAGAAAATGAAAATAAAAGAAGACACTAAAGTAAAGTAACCTGCACTAGTCCAGAAGGTATTAAGAGAAGATTTTGAACAGGTTCACGGCGCAGGCAATCAATCCATTCGGCGTTAACATTTTCCCATTGTCTATCCTGAAAGTAAATCACAACAATTCGTTAAAATTGTAAGAATTCACCAAAAACAGATAAGATTTTCAGTTTGGAAGTTGGAGTGAGGAACCTTGAAGAAGTTAACGACGTGAGCGTTGATCAAAGAGGAGTAGTAAGGAGTGAGGAAGTGGATGATGTCGTTAATCCATGCAAGAGTATCGGCGGCGGTTTCGCATGAATACCTACGTTCATCAGTCATCGCCGCCGTTACCCACTGTACCCTGCTGGGATGGATGGGATGGGAACAAAGCGTTTCTTCACTTGGTTGGGGAAATTGGAGAGGCCAGGAGAGTGAGATACAATTGCAAAGTTTTTGGGATATGACCAAATACCAATAACCAACTTTTCACAAAATTTTCAATTTTTTTTTGATTAATTTATATTAATATTTATAAAAAAATATAGGTTATAGTTTTTAGGCGAACTATATTTTCCTCTTTCAAAATCTCTTTAAGTGCCACACCCTTTAATTTTCAAAATATATTTACTTATTTTTACTCTAAAAATATTGTGCATAATTTTTTTCATCTTTATTCTTTCATTTACAAAAAAATATTAATATGCACATTTTAGTTGTGCTATTAAAAATACAATCATATCTTTTAAATTATAAATATTAGATGTGTAGTCGTACTTCTACAAAATAAAGTAAAAGGTTTAATCGTATTATATAATAAATGATATGAACATATGTACGTGTAGAAAAAACAAATTTTATACAATTTTTTCAATTTTTTTTTAGAATTAGAGGGGTGTGTGGTAGAACTTAGGGGAGGTAAATACAATTTCTCCTATTTTCTGTCATATAACAATATTAATTTATTCAAATTGATAAATATATTAATTGAGGATGAATTTAAAGTTGCTAAAAAGGATGAATTTGTAATGTTGATGGCCCCTAAAATCATTGATTAAGTTTGTAATAGATAAAAGTTAATTTATTAATTTAAATTAAATGAACATTGTAACAAGATGGTGAAATCACGAAAGTAAAACTATATATATATATATATA
>NC_021160.2:42464395-42466528 GCF_000331145.2 Cicer arietinum | reverse complement strand
ATATATATATATAGAAACTATTTATTAAAATTAAAATAAAAGATAAAAAAAAATAATTTGTAGATTCTAGATCAAGAGATAGTCTTAACCACACTTCTCTAATCTATTGAAGAATAAGGGAGTTGTTTATATTGTTGTAGGTTGAAGAGTGAGCCACGGCTTAACAAAAATGACCTATAATAGCTACTTAATAATATGTTATAGGGATATTTATACTTTTGGGCCTTGACATTTGGGTGAGTTTTGATTTTAGTCATTTGAAGAAAAAAAATAGATTATGTCCTTGTAATTTAAGATTTTCATTGTTGTAACTCTAATGTCATTTACTCATCCAAGTTAGATGATGCAGTTTAGTATGGCATACCACATAATATTTTGGTGTCACGACACAAAATTGTCACATAATCAGTGTGGCGATTTAGATGTCATTTACTCATCCAAATTAGATGATGTGGCATGCTGACATGACATGCCACATCATATTTTGGAATCACATGACACAAAAGTGTCACATTGTTAATGTCAAGCCAGCACCCACTGAGTGATTGTTGAGTGGCAGGGACAGAAAACAACTACCACAATTATAATGATAAAAAACTAAAATTTTCATAGACCAAAAGCATAAATTATCTAAAAAAACTTTAATTTTAGTTTCTGACTTCAACTTTACTCTATATTTCAAGTTTTTTTTTTTTTATCATTGTAGATAATAGATTTTTTTTATCTATTTTCACTTTTTTCTACTCCTTTATCTATATAAGTATTTTATTTAAGTTGCTTTCTTTATTAAATTATCAATATTATCCACTAAACATTATTTCATGGTAAAACTCATAGATACATATTTTCTCATAGTTCATCAATAATAATATCCCTAAATAAAAATTCTAAAAATTGTAGCATTCGTTATTAGAGATGATAATTAGTAGAGTCTTGATATAGTACTATAGTACTTATCTTCCTCCACATTTCACTTTTAGATTAAGATTATGATGTGCGTACAACCCCTATGGAACACTCTGGTAGCAGTCGAACAAGCATTTAATTAGACAATGTCACTCAGGTTAAGGCCAAGAGGTATGAATCTTGTGCATCCTCAATTAATATATGTGTGTCGCAGATTTTTACGAGATCCTACTTTTGTTGCATTAGTCTTTATCTATCACAAATGAACATGTAACTCTCAAAATCTTAATCTTAAATTGTCATTTTGAGTTGTGTTCGTAGACGTAATTATTTTTTGTACTTGACTTAAGTATGTTTAAGAATTTCTTGTACCCATCATAAAAGATGGAATAGTATATTGTGGAGATTTTATTATTACTGAACTATGAGAAAATATGTATATACGAGCTTTACAATTATTGAGATGATGTTTTTTGAGTTGTATTGACATTTAAGATTAAAAAAAAAAACAACTTAAATTTAAACAATATATAGAGATAAAATAGAAGAAAAAGATAAGATAGACAAAACAAAAATTATTTTATAGTGATGAAAAATTTACATATGCAGTATTTGAAGTTGAAAATTGGAATTAATTTGTTTTGGATAATTTATGACTTTGGCCTATGTAGTTTATAGTTTTTTTTTTTTATCCTTATAAATATATTAATTTTGTTTCATTTCTGCCACCAGTCACTCATTGGATGTTGGCGTGGTATTGATGTTGTGCCAACTTAGTGTCACATGAGACCAAAATATTATGTGGCGTGTTATATCAGCATGTTACATTTTCTAACTTGGAAGAGTAGATGACACCGTAAGCTAAAACGACATAAATCTTATATTATAAATACATAATTTTGATTTTTTTTCTTCTGAATATCTGCAAAACTCATTCAAATATCAGGGAACAACAACATAAATAACCATATGTTATATTATAAATGAGGTTAATATATTGAAAGTTTAATAGAGATGTACTACCAAAATCTAATTAAAACTCGTGGTATTATTACCTAAATTCACTTTTTAACTACAATTTGAAAATAATTGTACAATAGTAGATTAAATGTAGATGTAAAACTAATTTATATTAATTATGTAAATCCCTTTTTTGTCATGTACTAAAAAGGTTTTCTTTAATTTGGTTCAAAAAATGACTTTTTTTAGATAGTTTTTTCTTTTATA
>NC_021160.2:42454418-42464145 GCF_000331145.2 Cicer arietinum | reverse complement strand
TATATATATATATATATATATATATATATATATATATATATATATATATATGTATATGTATATGTACATAGTTAAGTTGGTGAAGCACAAGATCTTGTAAGTGTGGGTACATGGTTTGAGTCCCGCACTTGATCCATCTTGAGTATCATCATATATCATCTAACGTATGTGATTTATGATTGTCATTGTAGGGAGAGAAACATATATCATCCACAACTATTCGATCAAGCGCTTGACGATACAAATCTATTGTCGATATACCCTTTTTGAGGACAATGTGGTCGTAGGTTGGAGTGACTCGTCATAATTCGATTCATAAATTCAGAGCGACATATTAGAAAAATGATTGATAATTCATGACTGATATATATATATATATATATATATATATATATATTCTTCATTAAAGACATATATATTATTCACCATATTTAAAAATAAAAATATTTAAACAAACAGTTAGATTAACGATATTACATCAAGGATGAACTTGTAAGCAACCATATGCCTTGTCTTGTATATCCTTGCATGAAAGAGTTGGTGGTGGTAGTGGCAGCAGCGACAACAACTCAACCTTCACCTTTTTTGTCTATGACAGTGTCCATGAACTTTGACCTCTCTCATTAATTTGTTTCGCCTAACATTTTGTGCATACAAGCCCATGAGCTGAAATCCTATATATAATTTATAATACGAAAATTCAAAGCATTTCTCTCCCTGAAACCAACAAAGGAAAAACGAAAAAAATAATTAAAACTAACTACTAATAAACTATAAACTAAACCCTAAGATAGGTAGCACAATATTCTCATCGGTCAATCCAAACATCGTCAATCATAAAAAAAAACTGTGATTTGAAAAAATGAAATAAAGAGAAAACAAAGCTTTCCTCTAAGACTTGTAAACAAAGTTAAAATTGATCGCTTTTATTAGACTCTTTCGCGTCCAACATTATTGGACTTTGTGTATATTTTATCTATTTTCAATATTAGACTTAATTGTTCCTTATAAACCCTCTCATGCCCAACATATTAATGTTTGATGTGTGAATAATTTGGTAGATGACTCAATAAATAGATAGCCTCAAGTATTATACTTGTTTCCATAAATTATTTTTTAATCTTATCTCTTTTTTTACCAAAATAAAATTTATCTCTTTTGACTTGAGCTATTTTAAAAGTGTATTTGTTATGATTTGTTTTCATAAAATAATTACTTTTAAAATTTTTTGTTATTTAAAAAAAATAAAAATCTGAAAATATGATAAAAACTTCTTAAAGTGATAAATTGTTTTCAGTAATTTCTCTAAAAAGTTATTTTTTATAACTATTTTAAAAAAATATTTTTACTATGACAATAAATACAAAATAATTTTTTATTTTTTCAAAAATTTCTAAAATATAATAATATTTAAAAGTATAGCAATATCAAAATTGTTTTTTTTTAAGAATCTATAACCAGCGTACTTCAGTAATATCTACCAAAAATAAAATATGAAACATTTAATTAAATAATTTTAACCTCCATCTTGTTGAGGTTACAATACTTGCAATGGGCTCAAACATTATGATTCATTGTTTACGAGCCTGTCATACCCAACTCATGTCTATCGATTATGGTTTGTTTGTTTATTGTCAATTCACTGTTTGTGCATGTGCGATTTCATTATTCATTATTGTAGTAAAATTAAATAGTACTCGCGCCTGTCTTTATGTTTCTTCGAGTCAAACCTGTTCTGCTTTCATTTATAAAAACACTGAGATTTCACACTGCACTTTTACATAGTGTTAAAAACGTTGCAAATAGAGATAGAAAAATAAAATATGAGTGACTCCAATAGCAAACCAAGAAAGAAATAGATATTTCAGCCGTGATTAAATTAGTCTTTGAATTTTATAATTTGATAAAGATATTTTTAAAATTATAAAATATTAATTAAAATAGTTTATATTTAAACTTTATGATTAGAGACTATAATGTGATATTTTAATTGAATATATAATCATTCTATGTTGATCTCATTTCAATGTCATTACAATATCAAATAATTTTTCTATGAAATTTAAATATTTCATATATTAATTTGTCAATAAATGTTCATTCATAATTATAATTACTCACAAATTGGTCTTTGAGATGATAAAATTTTATTGACGAATTTGTTCTTGAGAAGATGACATTAACGTAGAATCAACATTGATAAACCACATATTTAATTACAATATCATATCAAAATATCTAACGATAAAAATTTACTGATGAACTATTTTAATTGATATTTTATAATTTCAGATATATATTTTTTAATTTAAAAAATTTAAGAACTAATTTGATCGATGTTTATAATTTCATAGACCACTTTACCTATTCACTCAAATAGTGACAGGAGGAAGGAATTTTTAACCCTCTTATAAAATTCAAATTCATGGTATATTTAAATTGGCGCAGTAGGTTACATAAAAGTGAAATAAAATAGAATATGCTAAAAAAATGATGTTACCTTATTTCATATCATTCAAAATTATATCATCTTATAAACTAATCTAAACTTCTAAAAAATACAACAATAATAGACCATTTATCGTAGTGCGGAGTAATGGAGTACAAAAAATGGATTAAATTAAATTTGGCGTGTTCTTTGTTTGGTCCTAAAATTAGGTTGGATTAATTTTTAGATTTGAATTTGACCATTAATCTAGTTGAATTCGATGAAATGTATGTTTAATAAGGACGAGAAGATACAAAGACAATACCGAGTTAGTCTCAGTATAAGTCACCTAATAGTAATACAATTAAATACATAAACATTTTAAAACAAAATTAATCCAAAAGTAACCCATAGTTCATATAATATGACATGACAAATTTCATGAGTAAAAAATGGAACAAAACATAAAAAAATTTATTAAACAAACATATGATAAACCACACAACTAAATATTTATCTTTCCCCTTAATAAGAAGGTTGGTAGTTAAAGAATATTTTTCAATTTGTTTCTTATTTGACTATAGATGATAATTGTGAAGTGAAGTCACATTTGGTTATTTTTTTAAATATAGTAAACTTAAAAATAATAATAATAATAATAATAATAATAATAATAATAATAATAATAATAATAATAACAACAATAATAATTTATTGTCTATAAAATAATTTGGGACGAGACAGATAATTCAAGGGGTCTCCTGAATCCAGTCCCTCATTCAACCTTGTTTAGGTCTTGTTGGTGTTTTTCTGTCTCTATGTTTTTTGGATCAAACCAAACCCCATCCAAATCTTACATGCCATAACAATTTGATGGATTGGGCCGAGTATTATACACCCTTAGAGTAGAATACACCTTAAATATAGATTGCCCCAATAATTCTCAAAAAGCTCCACTGCTATTGACTTAGGTTGTTGTTGTTGTTTTTTTTTTTTTTACGGGTTATGATGGCTATTTAGTTTGGGAGAATTATATAGATGTAAAAATCTTGTTTTAGAACTTTAGAGTTTGGCCTTCAATGAAACTTCTGAAACATGTTCCGAAAGTTTGGCCTTCTGAAAGTTCCGAAATGTATTTTTTTAAAAAGTTTTTTTCCTATTTTTTAAATATTGATATATTGCAGTGCCTAGAATGAGAGGTGCGTTTGATCAAATTATTCGTAACTTGATAGGTGATAGAGATGATGATGCATAGAGAATTCCACCAACAACATCAAACAGACGACGAAACGAAGCAAATTGTCCAATTAGACAGCGTCTTCGAAGACATTATGTCCAAGATGATGCTGTTGAGCCTATTGAGCATGCACAGATGGAGGATGATATCCCTGAGCCTCCACAAATGGAGCAGGCTGAGGAACAATATGATGCACATGCTGATGATACTGATGATGCTGATGATATTCATGATGATGTTGCACATGTTGATGATATTGATGAGCAGGATCAGCAAACCGGATTTCCCGAGAGACTAATGGTGACACATGTGTTGACACAGTATGAACACCACGTGGCTCGGAGGCTATGTGAAGGAGAGATATATGTTAATTAATTTTTAATTATACTTTTAATTATTTGTTTATTTAAGTTTATTTAATTATTGGTTTATTTAAATGTATTTAATTAATTTTTTATTTAAGTTTATTTAATTATGTTTATTTAAATTTAATTAATTAATTTTTTATTTAAGTTTATTTAATTAATTAACTGTTCTGTAATTACTTGCAGGATCGTGGATCGTTAAAAGTTATTACTCATGGATTGAAGCTGAAGAAGTTTACCGAAGTTCTTGTGCCAGATCCTGTAGAGCATTGGATTCGGGAATCTGGACTGCTACATTTGTCTTCAGCCTACCTCACTATGACTGATGTTGGTCTGATATCCGTATTTATTGAAAGATGGCACAAGGAAACCAACTCATTTCATTTGCCATTTGGAGAGATGACTATCACGTTAGACGACGTTGTGACTCTCCTTCACATTTCACCCCATGGTAAATTTTTTTATGCACATGTGAATATGAACACTAATAATGATGCAAGAGCTACACATGAGTACTTAGGTGCACCATAGGAGGAAACACTAGCTGAGATTAATTATAATAAATGTGCCCAATATAGATTGCAATGGTTGCGTGATTTATATAGTCATCTCATTCAAATTTTTTAAAACATTTCCTTGATACACAATGATGTAGACTTTGAAAAAATGGTGAATTATACCCGTGCTCAATATCCTTGATGGTTTTCTGAAAAGAAGATTGAATGATACATATTTGGTTCTTCAACATGATATTCACATCATCTCAACTTTTACACAAATCACCAAAACTAGTTTGCAGCATGTTTTTCAATCTCTAATGAGCAGAATCAAGTCTACAAATAAATTAAATAACATAAATTAAAACAAATCACATAAACTAGTAAATCATATTTTCTAAAACAAAACAAATCATAATTTAAAAATACCTGTTAGTTGTTGTGTTCCCAAAATGCATCACTCTATTTGTCCAAATCTTAACAAATCTTTCTTTGTAAGGTGTTAACCATGAATCTTTCACATAATCAACAAAAAGAATAATATCGGCACACGCTAGCTCAAAGTGTTGCAAGTGATGACCATACTCCTCCACACTAGTCGAATATACAATTTTTTTTCTCTATAAATCCATTACTTCTTTTTGTCTATCCTTTTTCACATATTGTTTGCATCTTGCCCCAATATTTTTTTCAATATGAAAACGACATAACAAATGTATTGAAGTAGGAAACACAACACTAATCGCATTCATCATGACACGATCTCTATTAGTCACAATAACTTTAGAAATTAAAATCTTAGATTTGAATAACTGTCGTACCTTTTCAAATGTCCATATAAAGTTATTTTGTCGCTCTTGTTCCAAGTAAGTAAACCCAACCAAAAATGTAAAACTAGTAGATGTGACACCGACAATTTCAAGTAATGGTAACCGATATCTATTTGTGTTGTATATGCTATCACATATCAAAATAAAATGAAACGTGTTTAAAAACTTTATACAATCAAAATGCGCCCAAAATATATCACTCAAAACATCTGAATTCTCCCGTTTTCTTGTCCAATGCACATAATTTTCTTGTTGTATTAACTTCAACAAATGCTGTATTTTTGTGTACGAACCTCTCAATAATGATCGATAAGTACTCCTTGCTTCATATATTTGACTGGGAATTGTGAGATTAGCTTTATTTCTCTCTTTCAAAGCATTTAAAATGAATATAGGTGTAAGCTTATACTTTGTCATGTCATTGACAAATTTCCTCTCATCCTCATTTAAATGCTCAAAATATGAATGACCAGATATAGTATCAAGTAAATCATGATTGTGTGTTCCACAACAAACACTAATTTTCCATCCTTCACCGACACTTAACGGTATACATCGGAGAGTAAACGGGCAGTTTTCCATGTGAGAATA
This sequence comes from Cicer arietinum, assembly GCF_000331145.2. Taxonomy (NCBI): domain Eukaryota; kingdom Viridiplantae; phylum Streptophyta; class Magnoliopsida; order Fabales; family Fabaceae; genus Cicer; species Cicer arietinum. Next base: position 42,458,197 of record NC_021160.2, on the reverse strand, counting down.
AGTTGCTGTTGATTTTGATTTATATCTTCCACCTCTTTCGCATCCCAAAATTTATTTGTCTTTTCTTCCCATTTTTATGGTTGCTTTATATGACCGAATGGTAACAATTAAAATTCCATTTTGCCTTCCAATGTTTTTTCCCATTCAAATACAGCTTCTCGAGAAGGAAATACCTACAAAATATGTTTCAAATATATTGCTATAAAAATAATTTGATCGATGCTGAATTATCAGTAATAATACTTGATCGGTGGTAAATTTTTCTATAGAATCTATAACCATTCTTGAAGCAGGAACCTCAACTCTACTCATACCTAATTAAAAAAATAGTAATAAATTTAATTAATAATAACATTATAAATTTATTTTTCAAAATATATTTTTAATTATAACATACATCAGGATTTAAAAAAAAAATTGAAACTTTCAAGAGTTTCTAATTTTTTGAAACTTTCGAAATTGACTTCAAATGTTTGAAATTTTCGAATGATGTATTTCGAAAGTTTCAAATTCATCAAAACTTTATGGAAAATCACAGTTCGGAACTTTCAAATTTATCCAAAATTTTGAAAGTTTCAGATGATCCTAGAAAATTGCATTTCGAAAGTTTGATATTTATCAAAAGTTTTGAAATTGGTTAAATTTAACAAAACTTTCGAAAATATCAAAAAACTCACTTTGTTATTATTTTGAAAGTTTGTAATTTTTGATTATTTAAAAATATTTTATAATTTTCGAAAGTGGGGGTGAGAAATACAATGGTAAATTTTTTTTAATGGTTTTATACAAAATAAAAAATGGCAAAATGGTCTTTAGTGAAAAATGAGGGGGGAGGGGGGTTGAGAGGTACAAATGGGAGGTGCACGGTACAATTCTCTTAGTTTGATGTTAAATAGAGAAAGTAAATCCATTTGAGATACTCTTAAAACTCTCGAACAATTTTACATACTGTTCTACTCACTCATACATCTTATATACAACTTAAAGGTGAAATAAATATGGAGGACGTTGTGATATGTTCAGGATGTGACGAGAAAATAAAATAAAATTTTGAAGAAGTATTTAAAAATTATGAATGTTTAAATATCAACATATAAAAAAAACTTAAAATAAAAAAATTCAAAAAATAAAAAATAAAAAGCATATGGGAGAATTATTAATAAAATATTTAAAGTTTAATAGTTATACATTGACAATTAACATGATCATTGATTGTATAATTATTAATCTATAAAATTTACAATCATATAATAAAAAATAATTATTAATTTGTATTAATTAATGTGTAAAATTGATTTACATTATTATATACTCTTTTTTCACTTAAGACTAATTGTGCTGTGTATAAGAGAAAAGAAAAACTATGAATGATGATTTTCTACTTGAGTGAAAATAGACTTGACTGGTCAAGAAAGGGCACATCTTGAGAGTGAAGTTTTGTAAGACACTCAACTCGACGTGATAGAAAAGGCTGAAGAATGGTTGCTGCTTCTTGGAGTTAGCTCCTCCCATGAGTATGATTGTATGACTATAAGCATAATTATGCTTCTCATTCATTCTGTCTGGGACCAAACCTGTGTAATCTCTAATTTGGGCCTAACAAAGATTTGGATTGTATCATTCGCTAATCACAAAACTAACATGTGTTCTCTTTTTCTTCTTAAGTAAAACAACTTTATTTGACAAAAAAACACAACTTTAATCCTTATAATTTTTTTTTCAATTATTTACCTTTTTATTTTTGTCCATGTAACTAGATAATTAAGTAAATATACAATTTTGTTGTTGTTGTAAGACATTTTTTGTCATTGTAAATATATTGTATTTGGCTTTTAGTATTATTTTATTTTAATCTTGAAAATATTTGTTTATATTAGAATTGATCATGTACTATTATTATATTTGATTTTAGACATTTTAATTTAAGTTACATAATGTCCAAATTGAATATTTCGAACATTCAATTTATCAAAATTTGTGTTTTTATGTGCTGAGACATGTTTCTATTTTAATATAATCTTTTTGACAACATTGCAGCGTAATTTTGTAAATGTGTTATTTTTCTATTGATGTGGCATCCAATCACTGTTAAATGGACAAAATAATCGTATTTAAATTTTAATTTAATTAAAAAATAGCAATATTATTATATTTAATATTATGTCTCATGATTTTAGAGTTGTGTGTAAGTTTTTTATAGTAACTATATCATTTCATTTATAAAAAATAAATAAAAAGACAATAATCTTGCGGATATTTTCCACTTTATCCCTTTCTCTTAATTCTAAAGTTGTTTCATATTGGACAATATAATTTTTTTTATTCATTTTTTTTCTGTTTTTGCACTTTGTTGGATGTAAAATGAAGAAAATCAATAATTCTCATTATAAGTATATTGTGTGTTATGTTTTTCTTTGACATTTTTGATTTTGATGACTATGTAGTTTAATCTTACAATGAGACATATTTTTTACTTGTTAAGGTCAATATAATTTAAGACAAATTTAGACTTAATTTGGTCACAAATAAACAAAGAAACATGGTACGATCGACAATCTATTTTGGTCCTTCATATCACAAAAAATAGGGTACTACAAGCACAAATCGAAGCAAAAAAGCACCCCTAAATTACTCACGAGTAGCATAATTTGAAGCATTCTCACTCCAACTCACATCACAATCGAAGAGTGGTTGAAAGTTTATAAAATGTTTTTCACCTCTCGTTATAGACTAGAGGTGATTGTTAACAATGAAAAGAGGAAGAAGAGAAACAACCACTCTATGGTTTCATAACATAGAATGAACCAAACTGAAGTTAATAGGGTTACAATGAATATATATATAAAAGAATAGAATTGTATAAAATACCCTTACTACTAATATATAATAATATTATCTAACATCTCCCCTCAAACTCACAATGCATTAACATGGAGCATCGAGAGTTTGTCAACTAAAAAACGGAAACGTTTAATGGAATGCATCTTTGTAAACAAATCAGCAATCTGTAAAGAAGAAGAAGAAACAAACGGTAGAGTAATAGTTCCATGCTGAAGATGATGACGAGTAAAATGACAATCAATCTCAATGTGTTTGGTGCGTTCATGAAAGACCGAGTTGTGAGCAATTTGAATAGCACTTTTGTTATCGCAGTACATCGGAGTTGGCTCAGAAAGAGAGATACCCATATCAGATAAAAGTCAATGCAATCAAATTATTTCAGCGGTAGTGGATGCCATAGCACGATACTCAGCTTTTGTAGAGGAGCGAGAGACAATGTCTTGTTTCTTACTCTTCCAAGAAATAAGAGAGTCTCCAAGAAAGATACAGAACCTTGTGGTGGATCTACGATCTGTGGTGTCACCAGCCCAATCAGCATCAGAATAAGCTCGTAACTCTAATAAGGATGACGATGGAAAGAGAAGACTTTGAAATTGAGTTCCTCGAAGATAACGAATAATCTGAATAACTGCTGCCCAATGTATTGTAGTGGGAGAGACAACAAACTGACTAACAACATGAACAACATAAGCAATGTCAGGTCTGATAATCGTAAGATACACTAAGCTGCCAACCAAAGTACGATACAAAATGGAATCTGGTAAAGGAACACCATCCGAGGGAACATATTTCACATTCAACTCAAGAGGAGTATCTGCTGCTCTAGTATCAGAAAGACGAGTCTGATCAAGAATGTTGGCAATGTACTTGGATTGAGAAAGAAGGTAGCCTCTAGGAGAGTAGGCAACTTCAATCCCCAAAAAATAGCGAAGAGTTCC
>NC_021160.2:42388138-42453956 GCF_000331145.2 Cicer arietinum | reverse complement strand
CCAACGAGACCCAATAGCACATTTTCCAGGAGGAAGAGGTACTAATTCCCAAGTGTTGGTTTTGTGCAATGCAGATAGTTCTTCTGCCATAGCCTGCTGCCATAGAGGATCAAGAATAGCCTCTTTATAGGAAGATGGCTCAGACAAACTGTGAATAGAGGTTAAGAAAGAAACAAACGAAGTTGAGTAAGTGGAATAGACAAAATCAGGTAACTGAGTAGACTTACGTTGACGAGGGGGGTAACGAGGAGGATCAACAATCGCAGGAGGTGGTTGAACAACCGGAGGGCAAGAGGGATGTCATCATGTGGAGTATTAGTATTTGTCCCGCAATTCTCAACATTACAATCACCAGAAGCATAATCATTAGGACCAAACGGATCAATATGGGTTAGTTCAGAACTCTTAGTAATCTGAGAATCAGAGGAAATAAAGTAAAAAGGGATGTGCTCAAGAAAAACAACATTACGAGATACATAAAGTTTTCCTACATGAGGATCATAACAACGATAACCTTTTTGACCATCCCCATGATCAAGAAAAACACACAACGCTGAACGAGAAGACAACTTACTGCGCTCTACTTGAGGGCGAAGAACAAAACAAGTATAACCAAAAACTTTCAAAGAATGATAATCAGAGGTAGAAGCATACAATTTTTCAAAGGGAGACAAACCTGATATGATAGAGGATGGAATTCTATTAATAGCATGAACAGCAGTAAGAACTGCTTCTCCCCAAAACTCACTAGGAACTGAAGCGGACAACAAAAGGGAACGAGCAGTCTCTATAATGTGACGATGTTTCCTTTCAGCAACTCCATTTTGTTGAGGAGTATCAGTACAAGATGTTTGGTGGAGGGTGCCATCATAAGCAAGTAATTCAGAAAATTTATTAGAGGTATATTCACCACCTAAATCACAACGAAAACACTTTATAACAGAATTATGTTGAGTTTTGACCATTGCACGAAATATATGATAAATGTCAAAAAATTCAGACCGATTTTTCATAAGATAAACCCAACAATAACGAGTGTAATCATCAATAAACGAAACATAATATCTAGATCCACCTTTGGTGAGAACCGGTGATGGACCCCAAACATCAGAGTGAACTAAATCAAAGGGCGCATATGAAACAGAAACACTTTTACTAAACGTTAAAGCTGGAAGTTTGACAAGTTTATCTACTACTAATATATAATAATATTATCTAAGAGTGATCATAACAACTATATAAGGCTCTTCAATAGAGAATAAAAAATGACTCAATTAAAGTGTTGCACATCAACAACAAAAATTAATTCTAGGCCGATTTAGATAAGAATTGAGGTGTCAAAATTTAATTTTTAATAACATACTAAATGTACCCAAAAATATATAACATTATATATATATATATATATATATATATATATCACTACTCTTATATGTTTAACATTTAATTTATTATTAATCGTCTTTACCGTCTTCCTCTTAAGTGTGAGTCTCTTACATTTATACTTGCATCGCTATTCTAACATTAGAATCTGCTTTTGTTCAATCACCAAGATTTATGACCACAAAAGACTTTAATAATATGTCTTCATTAAAATTTAATTACTCACGTTTAAATTCAACCAACTGTACCAATTTTTTTCTTATAGAATAAGAGTTATATATTTTCTAGAACGAAGCAAAATCACTACTCGAATGAGTTTTACACTATATTTTATTCCTACAAGTTGTTAAAAGAAATTCAATTATATATGTATACATATAAGCCTCACAAATTCAATTATATAAAGTATGAATAATAACCCTCAAATGGATTATATTATTAGGCAAAACGCCAAAGATACTTCGAGGTGTCCATTGGCATAAATGTTGTCGGAATAATGTCTTGTAAAAGTTCACTAAAAGGCATCAATATTTTGCATTATCATTGTTTCGTTTGTCGGTTTCATTTTTGTATCATTATTTTTGAACTTTATAACCAAATATCTAAAGCATTATCATATGTTATGCTGCCACACTGTTGGATGTATAAATTCTTTTCTGTTTTACGAGATATATAAATATAGCACCATAAATTTATATATAATTACAAAGTTTTGAGTTTAAATTTAAGACAATACAGTAAAATTAACTATATTAATATTTATCGATTAAATTATAATTAAAAACAAATATCTTCTTTCGCATGAATATTTTTTGATGATTTTTGTCAGCAAATTTTTCTGTCTGCTGAAATTCATGGCGCGATCAACATTTATTTTGGGGTGGAATGGTGACAAGGAGGTGCTAGGCTAGCTAGTAATAATGCAAAATAACTTAATTGGAATCAAATCTGAACACTTAATGAGGATATATTAGTTCAAATACTGTTTAAAGATTGATTTTGCCAATCTTTTATTTTTAATTTTAAGTTAATTTCATAATATATTTTTTTCTTTAAAAGAGATGAAAGAGATAAAAAAAAAATTAGGTGATTTACTCTTCTTAAAAGTAAATGATTCTTATCAGTCCTGATTTCATTATATTTTAGTATATTATTAATATGACTTAAAATTAATTTATAATAACATCACAACCACAATTTTGAATATATTGATCATATTTATTTGCAGAATAAAAAATTTATAATATAACAACAGCCAAGACTGAAACCGCAATTTAAAATTAATGTTGTTTGTGTTCTCTAGACTTTTGTACACTATTATTGACAAAGCAAATATATAGATTAGCTTGGTGTTTTGCCATGACTATAAACCTCTGAGACACGACACGGTCACTCATTATCTTATGCTATAGTTTGTACATTCCAATAATCACTAATGAATCGTGGTCGGTTGGTTGTATATTAATTGTAGTATCACAAAATCACAAAAATAACAATGGTTAAAAATTCTTGTAACTTTTGTCGGACTTTTTTTTTTGTACGGGACAAATTGAGACAAAAATGAAGACATTCCAAAAAAATCAGCTAGCTAAGAGTTAGTGAAATTCAGTTTTTCCAAACTATAGCTGCCCTCATATAGGTTAAATGCACTTTTTTTATTCTTTATATTTTATTCAAAATTAATTCTTAATTTTTCTATTTTTAAAATTCGATTTTGTTTCCTTATTTTATAATTTGTTAGTTTCATCTATTTTTTTATAATATGATATATTCATTAATGACATAATAATGATGTGGCACAACCGAATTAAATAAAATAAAATTGTGTTTAATATTTTTTATTTTATAAATTTTCGTTTACGTTGTTAATAATAAAGACAATTGTGAAGGTTTGTTGAAAAAAAAGTAAAAAAATAAAAATTAATTAATGATATGAATTTGTATCATATCATAATTAAGCATGCATCATCTTAAAAATGGAGGGGACCCAAAAAAATTTCACAAGTTACATATGATCAATAACACAATTTTAAAAATAAAAAACAAAAAATTAATTTTAAACAAAATAAGGGACTAAAAATAAATTTAAGCTTATAAAAAGAAGAGAAACAACAACACTTAATATATTAAATTAGTATAACTATATATTATTGAGTATTGTATGTCAATGTTATAAATTGCAATATACCATTAGACTATGAAAGCAATCTGTGAATCCAAAAATAAAAATTTGATCCATCTCCCACGATCCAAGTGGTGTTAAGTAAAGACATTATTTATGGATCTTTAAGGACTGGCCAAATGGAGGAATTGACATGATAAGATATGGGGATATTCTTCTTGAAGAATCGAGTTTTCAGAAACTTTGTCCATTGGTCTTGAGAAGCAAGAATATCAAAGGAAAGTTTTGACATAGAAAATTCATTAATGGAATGAAGAGATCTAAGACCCATATTCCTACCGAGGTGGGAGTGCAAACTTTTGATGTAACAATTGATAATAGATTCCTTGTACTAGTGGCCTTTGACCAAATAAAATTTCTAATCAAAATATTCACCTCTCTAAGAAGAAATATGGGCCAAATATAAATATGGAAGCTATACACAACTAGGTTGCCCTTGATATTTTTCTATTGAATTTTTTCTATTAAGGTTTTAACGATGTATATCCTCAATAAACATTTAAAAAGAGTGTTAGAAATATATTTATTGTACATCTCTTTAATCTTCTACATTCCTTAGTATCTAGACCCTGTATTAGTGAGTGACTTTACTTAATAATAGTGGCTCTACTAATTTGTGAGTGACTTTTCTAATGTTAATATGATCTTTCACATACTCTTCAGTTACAAGATTTTATCCTATAAATAGGACTTATGTGGCATTGTAAATTACACACTTTGGAAAATGTAATGCAATACTATATTATTCTCTCTTGCTCTCTTATCTCCATACTTATAGATTTTACTATTTTTATACTCTTGTTTTAATTTATTTCATATAAAAATGCTAACACCTACTCCAACACTCTAAACTGATGTAAAATAGAAATATAATATTAAAATTGACTTGGAACTGGAATAAGTGTCATAAAGACACTTAATAATAAGATCATAATTCATAACACCTCAATGTCACTAATTGTGACTTAATTATTATCTTCAATATCACACGAGTAGAGATCTCAATCTAACTCGATAGAAAATTCATATTGATCCCTTCCAGAAATGAGACAAATGTAGTAGATTAAAAATCTATAATAACCGTGTGTGGTGCTTGTTGAGGGTTTATGGGTTATGTAAGAGAATCAACTTTAATGTTGAAATCATCTTAAAAATATTGCAATTAAGAAGTTGTTTATGAACAAAAACAATTGAACGACAATGTGAAGAACATTCTTTATACTACATACAAAATGAATGTATCATAAAATTCTTGTGTGATTCAACGAAGATGCCAATATTATTTTTGGATTTTATTTAGACTAATGGGAACACAACAACTCAAGTTTTGACACTCCAAAGATGATCCAAAGTATTGATTGTTCTTCTCATTTGCAAGATACTAAAAGACAATACATAATACATGTAATTACAAAAATCAATCAACACTTTAGTAAGTTTTCATGCTACTACTATGAACAACTTAGAACGTTCTGTTGAGACAAAATCCTAAATTTATATTTTGATGATAAACAAAATGATAATTAAGATTATAATTATGTGCATGTTGGTATTTGATATGTTTGCTTGAGTGTGTTAATCAAGATAGGTACCGAGAAAATCAAAATATATCATAATAAATAAGAAACAAAACCAAGTCAGAAAAACAAAGAACGTTCTTGACATTTCTAAAGGAAAACAAAGAACGTTCTCCATAAGTTCCAGAATTTCAAAAAGTAATCAAATCAGATTCAAAACTTGCAGATTCGTTTTAGTATGTTCTCCAAAGTTAAAGCAAGCAAGAAGCATAAATATTGACAAGTTTGGACAGAACAATCGTGTAATTTTTAATAGTCTGTACATATGTTGCAAAGCATGAATAACACTTCACACATATGTCAAGCTAAAGTCAAAACTAAGTTACCACAAAGCAAGAACGAAACTTTTTCTTGATTTTCAAAAAGCAAGGCTGCCAAAATCCAAGAACATTTTTGCTTTATGATTGATCTTATCAACTCACAGCCATATGACAGTTGGACAACTCCCAACGAACAAATGAGCTATCATAAGCCCTCTTGAAGTCTATAAAGAGGACTTCAAGATGAAGGAAAGATCATAACTCAAGAAAGCAAGCAATACTTAATTTGAAATCATATTCGAAATTCTTTGAGATTGTCAAACATCTTTCAGTTTATTTCTCAATTGGCTCTAAGTTTTAATCACTGTTGAGTTCCAAGATCATAATCCATTTTCAAATAAGAGTTGAGTACATTCAGATTTTGTCATACCCTTTAAATCATCACTTTGTAAATCCAAGACTATTGTGTTGAAATAGCTTGAGAAGTTTTTGCGAAAATCCTTTTATGCGTGTGAAAGGTAGTGTGTAAATCCTTTCTAAAGATTGAAAAGGTAGATATGTGGAAATCCTTTCTAAGTTGAAAGGTAGTAAGTTCTAACAAGATCAAGATTGATCGGCAAAATTTGTGTGAAAACCAAGAACATTCTTGCTTTGAACACTTAGTGGAAAATCTCACATTTGTGAGGACTGAACATAACTCATATTGGGTGAACCAGGATATTTTTGTGTGTTATATGTCTTCCCTTATCTATTTACTTTCAGTCTTTCAATTATTAAGTTAAATAGATAAGTTAAAACTGTTATTTTTAATTAACCAAGAACATTCTCCGTTTTCTGGTTTCAAAACCAAAAACGTTTTTCATTTTCTGCTTTTCACAACCAAGATCAATCTTGAGTTAATTTTCTCAAGAAATTTAAAATAGGTAAATTTACAATTCAAACCATATTTTCTTGTAAATTGCTACTTCAATTGGCATCAAAGCACGATCTCTATAATCAACACCTAAACAGTGTTAGAGAAAAGATCTAGAAAGAAAATGTAAAAAGCTAAGTACACAGCTGAAGGAGGATCATCAAATAGACCACCCTACTTTGATGGCTCAGATTACTATTTATGGAAAAATGCAGTTATTTCTAAAATCACAAGAGACAAGTATATGGCGCATCATTACAAAAGGATATTTCACGCAAAGGGTCGACCAGAATGATACAACATCTACTGAAAAGAAAGAAACAAATTGGACACTAGAAGAAAAATCTAAGGTGCTTCTAAACTCAAAATCTCAATTATTCCTATCATGGGCCTTACGTAGGGAAGAAAGTGAGAGAGTCGATGAATGCGACACTGCAAAAGAGGTATGGTACACGCTGCAAACTCACCATGAAGGAATGAGTCATGTGAAAGAAACAAGAAAGTTTGAGTTGTTTTAAGGAGAAACTATCGATAAAATGTACTCTAGATTTATAACTATTGTAAATGAAATGCCATCCTTAGGCAAGGCATACTTTGTACAAGATAGAGTAAGAAAAATCATAAGATGCCTCCCAATCATTTGGAGACCAATTATAATAGCCATAAACCAAGCCAAAAACCTCGAAGTACTCAATTTAGAGGAATCAATTGGAACATTGCGAGTACATGAGGTGTTATTGATGGAAGACAAACCAACAAAGAAAGACAAAATAATTGCCTCAAAAGTCTCTCAAGAAAGTGTGTCACCACAATCAAAAGAGGAAATAGAGGAAGTTGGACAGGAAGAAGCAGATGAAGAGATAGCTCTTCTTACAAGAAAAATCTAAAGAATGATGAGAAGAAGGGAGTAGATCAAAAAGAAAAATTCAAGGTTAAGGGTGTATACCAAAATAAATTTGTGTGTGATTCTCTCTAACTTAATCTTTTATTTTTTTATACACTAATCACACAACATCATTTCCTATCAAATTTTTCTTGCATATCTATTGATAAGAACATTCTTTATATTATAAAAATATAAGTAACAATTTATCCAAGTGTTCATGAAGTTATTTTGATTCAAATTTTTTATAATGTAACAACTCAAATATTTGTTTCTTGCGACATATTATTTTATCTAAGTGCCTTATATGTATATTGGTCTTGGGAGGATAACGGGAGAAGAGAGAAATTATGTGTGTATACTGTATATATATGATAGTTTTGACTATCTCATTTTTGTAGTAAGTTAGTATTTTTTTTATAGTTAATTATTAATAATATATATTTAGTTATTTTAAATAAGTTTATTTGTAAAAAGTTAATAGAAATATGAAAATAAAAAAATATCACTTGATTATAAATTTATTTATCTTGTTTTGACATTTTTCAATTTCTACAATAAATTATAAAGAATTTTGTCTGCAATAATATCTATATTAACTATTTTTTTTTATATATTTAATTCATTCGTAAAATTTATGGTAGCTTTGGCACTAAACGAGAGGTTAAGAGGAGTTCTTTTAGAAGGAGACAAATCTTCCATGTAATAACATCTCAAGCATTGTTACAAAAACCCCTCTATAGTGGAAACTAGTATGAGTTAAAACAAATAAAGCAATGGTAGAAATTTCTTTTGGGATTACAGGATGCAGGATTTCGGCTTTAGGACCCCCTACCTAATAGGTTAAGCCCTTTTTAACTTAATTGTACACGCAATTTAACCTATGATGCATTTATGATCAGATAAGTTTTAACAAAATTTATAGATAAGTTAGACCAAAATCTAGTGGTTAATGGGTTAACTCCATTTTCCACCCACTCAATAAATATAGATTAATTGGTTACGATACTTTGCAGTAAATGTGAAATTAATAATAATATATTAAAATATGATTTAGTCATGCAATTATGGCATTTTTATTTATTTTAGTCTTTGTAAACTTTTTATTATTTTTATTATTTTTGGATTTATATTTGCAAATTTAAAAACTGTTTTATTTAGTCTCTAATGTGCCATATGACATATATACAAGAAATACTATGTTTTGATGTGATTTTTTATTTTTTATTTTGTCCTTACTTTAAACTATATTTTTTTTATATAATATTTTCCTTCTCCATCTAATTAATTAATTTTTATAAATATATACTATATATAAAAGGAATATTAAGTTTTGTGTGGCTTTTTAATTACTTTCATTTAAATAATTTATGTATAATTTATCATACCAATTAAATAACTTTACTTTTTTAATTAATCATATCAAAATTAATAATTTCTGTTATTTTTACTAATACAATCGAGCACGTCAATGTACCTTTGCACGCTAAATTATATAAAAGGAATTGCAACATTTTGCATAATTCTTATATATAACAATTTTTTATTTATAAAATATTTTTTTGTAATATAATTCTTTTTAAATAAATAGAGAATTCAAAACGAGAAAGTAAAAGAAAAAGAATATAGACATGCATGTTAGTGTCTTTTTGCATGCTAATAATAATAATTTATACATACAATTACATAATTACAATTCAAAAATTAACTACCATCAACTATAAATTGATGGAATTTTTTCTTGACAAATATACTATTTATAACATAATTATTAGTGACCTCCAAATTTTATTCTAAACTTATTCCTTCTCTCCATATTTTTTAACAATTTTCTTCTCCCAAATTTCTTATCTATCTCTTACCTATTAATGAGTGTTTATACCATGATCCAGTGACAATTCAAGAGATAATTCGAATATTTTTCTAAACAAATCTATTATTATATCATGATAATTCAAGAGTTAATAACTCTACGTTTTCATGAACATATGGCATTCATAATTTTATATGTCTATTTTTTATACTATCAATTTACCATATTGAGTTTCACGGTCATTTCTATTTATTCACACAAATTATCATATGAGTTCTCAAACACTGAGAACAATTCAATTTTGACTAGAACCAATTACAAGATAGTCATCGACAATCGCTTACATTAGATAACAAGTCGATGTATAACTTGTTTGGTGTTAGCTAGTTGCAGTAGTCATGAATCGACTATTGATGCATTCAAAAACATGTACCCCTCTCAAGTTTTATATACTCCATTCAATCAACAATTTATCTTAATGAATGTGGGAGTACCTCTAAACACAATACAAATTATTCGAGTGTTTAGGTTCCAACCTCAACCCTAAATACTTACTCCGCAACCTCAACTTTTGCACAATGATTCAAACATTGATTGCGAAGATGAGAAAGATTAAAACATACTCAACTCTTATAAAGATGCCACTAAATTATTGCACATATTAATAATAATAATAATAATTTATTAAAAAAATAATTTTAAAATTAATATTTTAGAAATGAATTCATTTATTAACTGAAACAATTAGGAAGATAAATCGAAAAGGAAAAAAAAAAATCTGTTTTGAAGAAGAAGAAAAAAAGAAAAAAGAAGAAGAAGGGAGAATAGGGTTGAGAAAAGAGGGAAAGAAGTGGCCCTAGAAGCTAGTTAGGGACGCGATGCGATGCGAGTAGGTGCTGCAAAAACTGTTATATATGTGCCTCCTTCGCCCACCCTCAAATCTACTCTAATCTCTACTCTCTACTCTACTCTACTCTACTCTCCTCCTCCTCCTCCTTTCAACTCCAACCACCAACAACTAAATTAAACTATTCTCTCTTTTACATTCAAATTTAACAACCATAAATTCCCTATTCAATTATTTACTGTTAAAACTATTTAATTACTTTCTACTGCATGATCCACACAATGGCTTCAGCTTGTATCAACAACATCGCTATGTCACCTGAAACCTTCCTCCCATGGGATCCTGAACCCGACTTCGAGTTCCGTCTTCAAGATCCCGTCACCATGCTTCCCGCCGACCAACTCTTCTCCGACGGTAAACTCGTTCCTCTCCACCTCAAACCATCTTTCACTTCCTCCTCCTCCTCCTCCGCCGCCACTTCTCCTAAAACAACCACCGCCTCCACAACTACCTCCGACCCCTCTCTCTTCTCTCCTAAAGCTCCTCGTTGTTCTAGCCGTTGGAAAGACATCTTCGCTTTAAAAAAACTCTACCATTCCACTAACACACCCAAAACCACACCTTCTTCTAACAAATCTCTCAAACACCTTCTCGTCTCTCGCAAAACCACTTCTTCGTCGTTTGATAACACTTCGCTTAACCTTCCTTTGTTGAAAGACTCCGACAATGAATCTCTCTCCATTTCATCTCGTCTCTCGCTTTCTTCTTCTTCTTCGAGTCACGACCACGACGATCTTCCTAGACTCTCTCTCGATTCAGAGAAACCTAACCCCATTTCAATTCACCGTAACCCGAACCCGAATCCAAGGATCCGGTTAGTTAAACCTAGAGCAGGTTCATTCGATGGAAACAAACCGGATCAACAGGTAACCAGTAATAATAGTAATAATCATAATCACAATCACAATCACAACAATCGGGTCGGAAGGAGTCCGATTCGGATGGAATCATCCACTACGCAAGGGTGCAGGGGAGTTTCAGTGGATAGCCCTAGATTGAACTCATCAGGGAAGATAGTGTTTCAGAGCTTAGAAAGAAGTTCAAGCAGTCCTGGGAGTTTCACTGGTGGGCCCCGCTTTAAGCATCGAGGAATGGAACGCTCTTATTCAGCTAATGTCCGTGTTACTCCGGTTCTTAATGTTCCGGTTTGTTCGTTGAGAGGCGGTTCCAAATCCGGTTCGGTTTTTGGGTTCGGTCAGCTTTTTTCTTCGCCGCAGAAGAGAGATACTACGGTTGGTGGTAATAACAAGAGTCATCAACATCAACATCCACATGGTGTTAGGCATCAACAACACAAACATGTTTAGACAGAGGGTAACGGTTAATTATTTAATTAGGATTTTTTTTTTTTGCTTTTTTCTACCTCTCTTTTTTGAAGGTTAGTCTCTGATTTATGATATCTGGTTTTGGAATGAAAATATTGCAGATGGAAGCACATTGTTAAATTTGGGGTTAGTTTTTTATTAACACGTTTAGATTTAGATTAATGTAAATAAGCAGGATGAGGTGGGATTTTCAGATGTTGTTGCTGTTGATTAAGTTTATGTTTATGTTAATGATTAGGAATTTAGGATCTAGTTCTTATTTCTAACTCAGGTAAGTTTTTTCAGTGCAATTTCATTGTTACTGTTTGTAAACATATGGAATCTCTCACATTTTGTTGAAGTTTCTTTTTTGCTTTTTTTTTTTAATTAAAAAAATTATATCGAGATCTGTGGTGGTATTATGTTGAGCTTATCTAGTTCTGTAGCATATGCTTTGTTTTATTTTTAATTTTGAATTATTTTTTGAAATATGATTTTAACACTATGAAAGTATTGGGAAATGATGCCAAAGATTCAAACAGAGGCGCCAGCTCTGCTGAATTATTTTTTGCACGTCAGTCTGATCCCAAAACTTTATGTCTACTAGTATTTTATTTTCACTCTCTGCTTGCATTTAAAACATACACTATTTCTTTTAGCTAGGTGACAAATTACTGTTTCATTATTATTTTTTTATATTACTACTATATTATTAATGTATTTCTTGGGACGTTAATGGAAGAGGGAAGAGAGGAAATGAGTTTCTGGCTTACTGGTCGGTGGTCCACACCTGAGACCTTAATGGGAAGATTGAATTGGGTGGGACAAGTTTCTCTACTTATAATCAAAATGTGTACTTTGATTGGGGACATGGGATGAGTTCCCAGAAGGGATTATCATCCTTCAATGAATAATTTTTAATACAATTTCTCTAATAAGTTTTCTTTTTCTGTGTGGATGGGAAAGAACATCCACAAATATGGTCAGTTTGTGAATGAATGAATGAATAATATAACTTCTTCCCTCCCATTGAAGTGAAAAGATCTCTTTCCCGTTTACACACATGATTATCCATGTATGGGTCCGTCTTTAATTAGATATATGGTAGGTCCATTTCCTGTTTTTTGCAAGCAATTTGATGTGTGTTTAAACCAAAGTGCATAATTGAAGGAATGATGTGCTCAAAAGTTCATTGCCTTTGGACCCCTTTTCATATTTTATCGTATTCTTTTAAACAGTGATAGAAATGTTTCTAGTTCCGTGGTACTATTATTTATGGACATAAGCCCGAGTCTTATGGAAACAATATCTCATAAATTAAGATATAATTAAACCTATTTAGTTAGTCGATTCGATTGATTAAAACCCAAATCCAACAATTGATTAAAAGTAAAGAGCAAACAAGAATGAAGATAAATTAATAGGCAAAAAGCACGTGAGTTGGCATAGTTTGAGCTTAGCTACCATAAAAGCCAAATCCCATGTGAGAGCGGGGTTTTTAAAACAAATGACTAGTCCCGTGTCTGGATCAGTGTAACGGATGTAGATAGGACGAGACAACTCTTTTATTTATTATTTTACTAATAATACATAAAAATCAGTGGTTTTTGCTATAAAATGAAAATAAATGTTATTTCAACGTCAACAATTTTCTCTGAAGCTTAACAAGTGTCTTAAGAACAATAGATTTTTGGTTTGAAAAAACAAAGACAACTTTTAAATTTTAGAAAAAGTTGGAAATATTTCTATATTAGTTTATTGTGTGCCATTAAGGTGCTTTCGAACCAAAATACGATGGATAGATATGTTTAATGAGAGAGTCTAATATATTTCTATATATGTTTGATGGATATAATTATAAGTGAAGTCTAATATATTTTAATGGTAGGATGATGGATATATTTAATGAGAGAGTATAAATCCTTTGTTAACATTTACAAAACATTTATGCTGAAATTAATGTTAAAACTCTTCCATGTTTTCTTGTAAAATTAACTCTCCCATTTTTTGTTTTGCAAGGATTTCTCAAATTTGCATAAGAAAGAATTAATTTAATACAATTTTTTATAAATAAATATGAATAAATTAACTGTTATATTATTTTTTTAAATTTGAATTTGAGATTTTTATATAGCTTTTTAATTAAATTTTACTTTTGATAATCTGATTTATTTATAAATTTCACTTTGGTCAATAAGTTTTTTTCGTTTTATTTTAATTATAAATGTTAAATTATTAAGTTTCTCAAATTACTTTCGTTCTATTTTAGGCTTTTAAATTATAAATATTAAATATTTTAATTATTTTAATTATAAAAATTTGATATTTTATTTTTTAAATTACAATAATAGACACGATTGAAAAAATTAAAATGTATAATATCTGTCATTTAAGATAATTTTTTATAATATTTATAATTCAAAAAAATGAAAGTAAAATGAAAATAATTTTATAAATAAAAATGTATAACATTGTAATTTAAAAAATAAAAATAAAAGAAATAAAAATTGAAAAAGCAAAAAAAAAATGTAAGTTTGTTGATAAATGGAAGCAGCACATTTGATTTGGTAGATACTAGACGGGAGTTCGTTTGGCACAAAAATCAGTTGTCGTTGTCGACCTGAGTGGCGGGGGTTTGTCGTTCTAAGTCCCGTCCCATCTTTCTCTAGCTCTAAGGCTTTTCGATGGAGTTTTATTGTGCCTTATCTGTTATCTCTATTATTTGATTTGACATTTTCGACTTCATCTCTTACCCAAATAAGAAATTCAGAATAATAGGATATTTTTATGTACTTCTACCAAAATATAACACCTAATGCTATCTAGAAGTTTTTTTTATAAAAAAATACTGTTTTTTTTTTCTTTCAAAAATTCCAATTTACCGTTTTTACTAAAAAAAATATCTACCTATATGAAATACTTATTGGTACAATAAATTTAATAAACTTTATATCAGTATCATAAAGTATTTTGATAAAAATGAATTTTTTTGTAAAATTACTAAGTTTTTTATACATAATAAAAAACACCTAATTATTTTAATTTGTTGAACTAATTATTCTTCATATATTATATATAATCCTTCAACCAGATTTTCTTTTAATATATAAACTTTTTTGTAGTTTAATGGACCAATTGTGGGATTTTTTTCAAATACATCTTACTTTTAAATTTTTGTTTCTTTTAAAATATTCTACCTTTTGAAATTAATATATTAAAATATTTTATTTTTTGAAAATGCGACTGAAGCAAAAAAAAAAAAAGAAAAAAGAATTAGGCTTAGTAGTTGATTACATCTTGGAATGACCTTTTAGACACATATTTTTTATTAATTGATATAATAAACAAAAAATAATTAAATAATTAAAAATATTAATTATTAATAATATAAAATTAATTAAAATTAGAGAGATTTGGTATAATTGTAGGTAGTATTTTTCTCTTTTGAAAAATAATAGAGAGAGCGTAATGTTGCAAAATCATTTTTTATTCGATGAAAAATAAACACTTGAAATATAAATGAAAATGAGCATATGAATGAAATTAAGTGCAAAATAAATAGGAAACTAACTTATCCACTAACAATAAAATAATAGATATTTTATTTTGATTCATTTAAATTAGATAATAGAAAATTAGGTAACTACTTTGTCATACTCTAAGGACAATATTTTAGAATATTGTCTATTTTATTTATAATATAAATAAATATATATTTTTTTATCCGAAAAGAAATAAAATTTAAGTATATCATAGACAAAAAGAACATGAACATGTTAATTTATTCGAACATGTTACGTTGTTTAAACAATCATATATATACTAATTTATATTTTAATAAATAACATTGACATTAAAATAGGTGTCAACTGTAAAATAGAAAAAAATTATTAATTTTATTTGTAAATAAAATTGATAGTAAAATAAATTTCTATAATTTATTTTTGTATTTTTTACTAATTTTTATTAAGTATATATTATTATTAATTAATTACTAATATTTTTAGTTATTTATTTATTATTTTTTGTTTATTATATCAACTAATTAATATATATATATATATATATATATATATATATATTTTATTTTTTTATTTTTTTTGATTTCACGTGGTCGCGTCTTTAATATACAACATCTGAAAATTTATGTTGTAGGAATTAATATATATGCATAAGTGGAATATATATGAAAAATAGTCGCTTAATTATTATTTTTTTCTTCTTCAAATAGTCGCTTCTGTATATAACATCTAGAAAATTTTAAAAATAATACTTTTTATATATTAGTGGAATATATATGAAAAAAATCTTCAATTGTAATTGAATCAAATATTCTACACCATCTTTATTTTAATATCATTTTAATAATGAAATTTTAATTCTTTATCATCCATAATTTTTAGTGTTGCTTTTGAGGAATAATAATTATTTAAATTTTCAATTAATATATTTTAGTTATTTATACAATTTATCTAAAATATTTTACATAATAAGTATAAAATTTATCTTTAATATTTCCACGTTTAATTTTTAAATGAAAAAGTTTTTTACATTACATTCACAACCATAAATTTGAATACTATATTTTTTTTTCAATCATTAATGATGATATATAATTATAATTATAATAATAATAATATTACATTAAGTAGGTGGTTACGTTTTACGTGTGTGACTACAAAAAATGAGACGTAAATAAATGTGGTATAATTTAATTATGTCTCATTATTTTTTCTTACAATTGTCTTACATTTATTTATCTATAATCCGCTAAGCATCAACTTTAACATATTTTTTTGTTAAACTATATTTTTTAATCTCATTATTTTGCTTTTTTGTTGTTGTTATTTTTGTCTATTATTATCTTATATTTTCTTTTATCTATAATCCTTTAAATGTTAAATTAATTACATATTTTTTGATTAAATTATATTTATTTACGTCTAATTTTTTTATTTATAATTATCTTAAATTTTATTTAAAAGAAACACTTAAATAATCCCAATAATAAATTAAAATGGACACTATAAATAAAATATCAAGATAATATGGATTATGTCTAATAACTTATCATAATAAAATAATTATTTAAATATTATTGATACATTTGTTCATTCTATGTAATTTTTATGTACTTTATTACTAGCTTTAATTAATTAAATAGTATTCTTGATGTGGAGTGAAAGAGATGCGACATGACATCGAATGATATTGCAACATCATTGGAATTATCGTCCAGAATTCATAATACATATTCTATGTGACCGTGAGTCGGTGTCTGAAATTTGGAATAACATCATAAATTCGGTTCAATAGAGTCGTTTCTTCAGTTTGGGTATGCATATTTGGTTGAAGTGGAATTTCTCTATTGATGATATTAATTGTGTTATTTGTTCTTGGTCTATCTGTTTTTGTGTCATCGTTTGGAGGTTTTAGAATGATAGAAATTTTAAGTTGTATTTTCAAACTCCTTTAATTTGTAGATGGATTTGTGGATTAAAACTCTAACATCATGTTCATTTTGCAATTACATATACTAATAAATCCCTCTAATTTAGGAATACAAGAACACTAGTATGGAAACTATTTAGAAAAGACTCCCATCAAGATATCATAAGGTGAACGTTGATCGTGTCTTCCAACCTATTACCCGAAATTCCTTTGGGAGGTTCATTTGTGATGACAATGACAATTATGCTACCGTTTACTATGGTAACCTAGGCATTGGAAATATTTTCTTTTTTTGCTAAAGTTTGATCTCTTCTTCATGATGTTAAGTTGCCTCGTAATATGGGCTTAAAAAAAATTATATTTGAAAGTGATTCTATATCTTTTATTAACATGGTCAAAGGTGTCTATTCTACTCCGCCGGATAGAAAAATTGATTTTAAAAATGGTTTTTTTTTAAGACCATATTACGAGTCAACTTAATATTTGAGAGTTCTCCTTTTTGTTGGAAGGTCTATGCAACAAATGTTTCACTTTGTTAAAAATCAAATTTGGAAGAAGTTGAAAGGTTGGATGGAGAAAATTCTATCTTAATATATATTTGTTTGATAGCTCGTTAACACTTCCATGTAGATATTCTTAAGGCTTAGTTAGTTCAACTTCTAAGTTTAGCTTGGAGAAGTATTCATTTTTTTCACATTTGAGAGGATAGTTGTTTCTTTTTCCAAAACGATCACAAGGCTTGGTCACTAAACGTGTCTATCACATTATTAAGTAGCTGATGAATATGAAATGTCGCAAGGTACCCCTCAACATGATGATTCAAATGTTTGGCCTAAATTATAGAAGCTTCTACTATTTCTAAACATGCTTACTTAACATGTAGGATTTTACAAGATAGACAATCAATAGAGGTATGATGTTAAATCTTGTTATTTTTGAGTTTTGAAACATGTTTCAAAATTAATTTATGTCACCGAATATATTATTGGGTTGAGTCACATATTAGGTCGCTCTCAAGGATAACACAGCCCAAATAAACTCTATCGGAGTTCTACTACACCATATAAAACCGTTCTAGAATTACACTCTCAATTTGTCGGTTAAAGTCACTCTCAATATAACAATTAAAGCCACTCACAATATGGTATTATGACCACTCATAAATCAAAAGGACTACGACACACAAAAAACCCTCTCTAAAGACTACGACACAAAAACCGCTCTAAAAGACTACGACACAAAAACCACTCATAGTGGTGTTAGGACCACTAAAAAATCAACGAGACTACGACATAAAAACCGCTCTAAAAAGATAGTGGTATTAGGACCATTCAAAAATCAACGGAACTACGACATAACAACCACTACAAAAATCAAAGGGACTATGGTACACACCGCTCTAAAATATCAAAGGGACAACATAAAAAACTGTTCTAAAATATCGAAGGGACAGAAAGAAAAGGGAGAAGTGACTCAAAAATAAGTCGAACATAATAGAAAATAGAGAAAAGAGAAAGTTGGGAAATGCATCCAACTTTGGTGTACTTTTCACAAGAGTTTGAAACTCATTATATAGTGATGAAAGCAAACTCACATATGTTTTCTATCCAATGTGTGACTTTAGTATTTGTAGAGTTGAAAAATACTCAATATATGAGATTTGTTCAATATGGGACTTCAACAATTTTTAAATTTACACACTAACATACTCTATGTTCCAACAATCCCCATTTGAATTTAAAAAAGTGTTTCTAAAATAGCGTCAAACACTTCTATAAGATTGTGCATAAACAAATGTTTCTCACGGCTTGAACCTTTGTATAGTAAGTTTCAAATTCAACAAGAGTGACTCGTAGTCTTGAAATATATCTCTGACATCAAACCTACACACAACCTTTTCATATGGTGTATTCTTAAAAGGTCGTTCACTAATAGCCCTACACATTTATCTTAGTATAGTGAACACTCTTGGAATTCTGCCTCAAAATTCCATAGGAAGCAGTCTCACTTCCACACTCACATAAGTGAGTCTATCAAATGTAGTTAGGTACTCCACTCCACATAGAGTATATATCTCATTAAGAGTTTCTATTACCTCATCCTTTCGTTGCTTCAAGAATCATGCTTCTCTAAAATATAATAGTATTTTCATCTCATATCACTACACGACTTGTTATTACCCATTGAACCTAATTATTGGAATCTCCAGTCTTTTAGGTCGGGTTACCAAAATTAGTGACTCTATAAGCATTAGTCTCATCCTTTTGGATGTATTTAAGACTTTCTCTCTAGCTAACCTTTTCGTCAAATGATTTGCTAAATTCTCAACATTGCGTACACGATCCCCTATAACATCTCCTTTAGAAAGTTATTCTCTAATAGTATTGTGCTTACGAAGTAGTTTTGTCTTTTACCATTGTATTAATGGTTCTCAATATTTGCAATATCTGCAGTACTACCGTAGTGGATCAAAACAACTTATATAGGTTTATTCGATAAAGGGATCTCAATTAGCAAGCATCTCAACTAGCTCGTTTCTTCTCTAACAGTAGCTAGTTTTATCATTTTAGACTTCATAGTGGATTGAGCCAGTATTGTATGTTTCTTCGATTTCCAAGATACATCACCCTCGACTATACTTAAAATATAGCCATTGGTTGTTTTGGTGTCATGTTATTAGGTGTTCCAATTGCAATCACTGTATCCTTCAAGGACGATAGGAAATCTTTGATAATGTAATTTGAGACTCATGTTCTTTTTAAGGTATCACATGACTCTTTCGATAGCGTGTCAATGCTCCATGCTAGGTCTAGTGGTAAAGCTGCACAACAGTCTCACGATGTAGGCAATGTCGAGTCTAATACAATTAGTGGCATACCTGAGGCTGCCAATGATGTTTGCATATTCAGTTTCGCTAGCACATTCACCAGTGTTCTTAAAAAGTTTCACACTTGGATCGTATGATGTGCAAGTAAGTTTAGAGTCAAAGTATTTATATTTCTTTAGGATCTTTTCAACATAGTGAAATTGATCCAAAGAAATTCCATTTTCTAACCTAATAATCTTAATTCCTAAGATTACACTCGCTTATTTGAGGTTTTTCATATCAAAGTTGTTACACAACAATGATTTTACAATATTTACAGCATGAATATTTGAATCAAATATGAGTAGGTTTTCTATATAGAGATATATGATAGTGCAAATGCTTCAGCACAAGAAACCACTCATAGTGGTATTAAGACTATTAAAAAATCAAAAGAACTACGATACAAAACCGCTATAAAATATCGAATGGACAACGGTACAAAACCGTTCTAAAATATTGAAGGGACATAAAGAAAAGGAAGAAGTGGCTCGGAAATAAGTCGAGCATAATAGAAAATGGAGAAAAAAGAAAGTTGAGAAATACATTTAACTTTAGTGTACTTTTCACAAGAGTTTGAAACTCATTATATAACGATAGAAGCAAACTCAAATGTTTTCTATCCAATGTGTGACTTTAATATTTATAGAGTTGAAAAATACTTAATATATGAGATTTGTCCAATGTGAGACTTCAACAATTTTTAAATTTACGCACTAACGTAATCTATGTTCCAACAAATCTCTTTTGCTTTAGATGTGGCATGGAGGAGGGAAACACTAACCGTGTTAGGAGGGATTTTTTGTGGATACAAAAAAGGTTTGGTTTCACTTACCTTTGAATGTTCAATATGAGAATAGTTCTACTTCTTTCATCCGTTGGTTGACTCTCCTTCATGTTTTTCCTTTATGTTTTGGCCTTTGGTATGCTTGCATCATATCATGTTTTGATAAGAAGCATTTTCCCGTAGATGATATTGCTCCCAAAACATGGTGTGCAATTGAAGATCATAAGTCAATTTTAAACACATGTGTGCTAGCTACCCTTTTCCCATCTCTGTCTTCTTGGAATCCCCCTCTAGAATGTATTATAAGATTAATGAATAATATTTGAGATATTAGAGTTGTAATTTGATATGTTGATGGCTTTGTACCAGTTGTGGCTACATGGTCTATTACAACATTTCCTGATTTTGACATTACCTTTGTTGCAGCTAATTTAGTTGTTAATTTGATGAAACTTCTATCACATCTTGCTAAAAGCACTTGTTAGCATTTGTCATTTCCTTTTTCATCAAAATAAAAGTAAGAATATTTGATAATTACCATCCATGCATACTACTACTCCTATGTATTAAAAAGAATACTACTGCTTTTCACATAAATTCTATTCAATCAATATTTATTTAATTTGTGTATGAAG
Source organism: Cicer arietinum (assembly GCF_000331145.2). NCBI lineage: Eukaryota > Viridiplantae > Streptophyta > Magnoliopsida > Fabales > Fabaceae > Cicer > Cicer arietinum. Next base: position 42,432,995 of record NC_021160.2, on the reverse strand, counting down.
AAAAACTTCGGAACAAATGGACTATTAGTATAAAAAGAGAGGAGTATCTTACTAATATTTCTTAGGAGTTTTCACGATAATGTATAAACCCACAAAATTGGTTACTATACTAATTCAATTTGCATTGTAATTCAACTCAATTAAGTTTAGGTTCAACGTGAAATAATTGGCTTGAACTATAAAATATTCGATTCGAATAACAGATTAGTTATTTTGAACCCGCAAAATCAATTCATTAACGTTAGACCTAAAAAGAATACTATTATCTTTCCCATAAATTCTATTCAACCAATAATTTATTTAATTTTAATTTGTGTGCGAAAAAAACCTTAAGAATAAATGCACAATTAATATAAAAAGAGAGCAGGATATTACTAATATTTATGAGGGATTTTCACGAATACATATAAATCCACGAAATCGGCCACCATACTAATTGAATTTACATTGTAACTCAATCCAATTAAGTTTAGGTCTAACGTGAAATAATCGGCATGAACCCTAAAATACTTGGTTCACATAATAAATTTGTCATTTTAAATCTCTGCAAAATCAATTCATTAACGTGACAATTTTTTTATTTGTATTATTTTATTATTGATAAATAATCACATTTTACTTGTTGGATTTAATTTGAGATTTATTATCTATTTAGTTGTTTTGTGTGCTTTGTTGATAAATTTTAAATATTAAATTATTTAAATATTAAATAATATATTACGATAAAATTTTATGATTTTTATAATGTTAAATTATTAAAAACTAAGAACTTAATCCAACATAATCAATTAATGACTGAGTTGGATATATTTTAGTTTGACGAAAAAATCATTAAATAAGAATCAATTTAATCTAAATATTAATCGATTTAATCAAAACCCATTAAAAGATCAGGTACACCCTAAACCTAAGCCTTTGCGAAACCAAAACCTAACCAAGCTAGGCAGTCATTGAAACAACTAGTCATCTTATCGTCCCTTCCCTAGTCCCTAGTCATGTACATATTTTTAATGTTTTTTAAGTGCAAATTTTGATGCATATATTTTGATATGATATGGATATGGGTGTGGTGTTTGACCAGTCTTATGTGGGTACTCCATTCATTATACATTGGATTTTATGACACGTGGAATGGATGCACCTACCAACACCATCACAATTTCTGTCCTTTCATTTTGCAAAGCGTTGTGTGGCTACTGACTAGTAGTGTCGCATACCCTCAAAATAATTTCCTAAAATCCAAATAAACCCCGGATTCTTGCTGCTAATTAATTGGCAATTAATTCATGAAAAGAAAATGGGAATTAATTCATATAGAACATAGTTGTCTGTAAATTCCATGCATTAACAAGCATGAGTTTAATTTTATAAAAGGCAATCATTACTAATAATTTAACATAGTAACTTATTAACGATGGAGATGTTTTTTACATTAAATTCAACATATATGTAAGAAGTGTTTAAAATTTAAAATATGACACGACTTAATAAAAATATATATAAAAAATAGAGATGTATAATTTTTTAATTAATATATAACTATAATCACCACCACAATTTACAAAATATAATTTGAAGAAAATAAAAGTTGTAGGAATTTTTGCCTAAACAAAAATATATTTTAACATCCTTCCTTGATACATAAGCTATAACCAGAAATATGAAATGGGGTTAGCGTGTCAAGGCTTATTTTTGTTTGTGGGAGAAGAGAAGATTTTTTTTCTTCCATACTGTCAAAAATATATTTATTTTTTAAAAAAATAATAAATAAATTCACACATAATAATTTTGACATTTTTAACCATTGGTTACAGTCTTACTAATTCAAAACTGTGTGTTTTAATAATCTATTAGAAAAAACATGTCAAAAGTTCTTTAAAAAAGTTTTAAAATCGTAATGAATATGTATATGTATCCAGATTGCACCCTAAATGTATTTCAGTGTCCTATCAAGATTGCACTCTAAATGAATATGTATCCTATCAAAAATTCTTCAATAGTGTATTTCATCGTGTCCTGTCAAGATTGCACCCTAAATGAATATGTATCCACAAAATATCTCAAATGGATTTGTATACATATTTTTGAAAAGACAATAAAAGTTTAGACATTTCTAGGATACTTATCCTAAAATATCTTAGAAGAATTTTAAATATATTCAAAACTATTTTTTTGAAATAATTTAAATAATTCGAATACTGATAAGTATTTAGAAGTATCTTACAAATGTTGGTGTAAATGCTCTAAAACTAAAGAGACATTTGACATTATATATTCAATTAAAATTTTAAGTCATTAGGTATATAATTAACCTATTTTATATATTCAATATTTAATTAATTTATAATTAATATAGGATTAACAATTCACACTTAAATTTACAAATTCCTCTCATTAAATGAGTCTTTTATATCTATACTTCCATCAACATTACACCCAAAAGAACATACCTCCTGTCTATACTATTAAAAAAAAATTTAACATAAAAATATAATATATCAAATATCGTTTCTCCATTAGATGAACTTAATTATGATACCACACTTTGAAGAGTCAAGAGAACCAAAACAACAAATTAAATACTTATAAGTTATAATACTACAAATATCATATAAATCAATAAGTTGTTCAATAACTTAATGATTTGTCTTGTACTGTTCTATTGAGTACTTTCTCTTTTACAAATTCAACATATTTTAATACTCTTTTATCTTGTCAAGTTCATGTGTTCCCCTTCTGCATCGAGTATTGAAAATAGATTGTTAAAATGCGTCCTACCAGTGCATTACGTAAAAAAGGTACTAACTTTGAAAGTTCAAAATACAAACAAATCTCAACTATTTTTTTAATCACATTTAATATGTTTTTCTTTAAATATTTTAAAATTAATTAATTAAGAATTTGATATACTAAAAAAATTATTCTCGTAAAAAATGAAAGATATGAATTTAAATTCCATATTTCATCATGCAATGCAATTACAACTTTCAATCGTTTAATTTTATTTTATGTCGTGTAATTAACAGAGTAAAATTAATCATATAATTTAGACATTTCAATCTGAAATGAACGTCAAATATACAAAATTGCATGTATTTGAATTACATAGAATTGTGATCCAAAAAATAGTTTGAACAATTGAAATACATTTATCAAAAAATTAAAATTGAAAAATACTAACAAGTGTCATTTTTTAAAGACAGTTGTTAGACATCTAAATATAAAAATATTAAATTAAAAATTGTATATTTAATAAATGTCCTTTGCTATTTATTAGGCTTTCAAATTTTTTTATAATATAATAAAATGAAGTTAAATTTTTTTTAGTTGAATATATTTTTAATCTTTACAAAATTAAAATCTTTTAAGTTTAATTCATAAATTTTTTAATTTATTTCTGGTATCTATATTGATTTTATAGAAATTTTTTAAGAATTAAAAATATTACTCATTTTACAAAAAAAAAATATTTCAAAATAGAGACTAAAAGTAAATAAATTTTTTTAAAATCTAAAAACATTGAACATATTTTTATAGAGACTAAAATTTATTTTATTCTTTTTTTAATTATTAAAATTATATATTTTTTATTAAGACTTAATTTTTTCTAAAATATATTTTTTTTATTAAAACCTTTTTTAAAATTAATATGACTGTAAAATATTTAAAAGAGATCTATTTGATTGTCTGCAACAACCATATTTTTTTATTTATATTCAAAATGCATGAAACATGGTTGTTTTGGTCAGTGAGCTCAACTTTGTCATTACTTTCTCTTCACTTTACTTTATATAGGTTTGAGGAAACGTACAATCATTTCTATCTTGTGAGGTAAATCGTCTGAAAAGCAACCCTCAGGTTATTTAATGAAGACAACTAAAAGTCTATAAGAGATTCTAAACTAGCCACATAGAAGGGAACCCAGTTGAATTAATTACTAAAAATATATTGGTGTGTTGGGTTGTAGTTAAAGCATGATCTTGTTGATTTGATTTTCTGTGTCTTATAAAAGAAAAAAAATCAATTTGTTTCTTGATGAATAATGAGAGAGAGCCTGCAAAAGACTGAGGGGAGTTTTGGGGCATCAAAGAAAGAACGTGCTTATGTACAGTTCAGCCTCTGCATAGATTCCCCCTCATCCAATCCCTTTAATCTCTCTCTCTGATCTCACTATCTCTATGTATATATGGAGTGGGTCAGTGCACAAAAAGGGATGAAAAAGGGAGAGTGTTCTCATGCCAAAATGCTAACGGCTAAGAAAAGGTAGTGTTGGAATGTGGAATGAGTGAGTAACATAAAAGTAACAAATAGTAATTTATCAATAGTAAAGTGAAGCTAAATAGAAAATGAATTATGATTAAACTAATCGATTATATACAATTAAATCTCTAGTCCTAGAAATATTCAGAAGCTTACAAGTAATTTATAAGTAAATATGTCAAATTGGTCTATTTTTAATACTTTTACCCAAAATGGTCCCTAAAAAATTACCAATGCGTATCAAATTAATGCTCAACTTTGCTAAATGCTAGTCAGATGATAACATGTGACAATGACTGACAATTTCATTTTTTTGTTGTCAATTTCTTAATTTTAGAAACTAACATGATTGCATACTATAACCCTATAATTTCAAAAATCAAAATAGGTATCACTCAACATGTGCATTAACTAGACCAAATACTTTTCAAAAACATTTAGACCTATAACTTGAGCTAAGATATGGCTGACTTAGGAAAATATCTCTGTAGTCATCATCATCATCATCTACATAACAGTGTTTTCTTATAAGGTTCAAGGCTGGCTAGGGGGATGGATGAATGTTTTAGAAATAGAATAATGCTATGCCTGTGAGGGTACGTACTACATACAGTGTGGGGGCTTAGAGTTCACATTCACAGTATCAATATGAGCTGGACTGGGAAGTATCATTTGTTGTTGTTATGTTAGAAAGAGTGTCATAAACTGCAATGGGTTTTGTGTTCATTTGGAATTTAGTACTGTCATCAAAACAGCTTTTTTACGGTTTACTGTAGCTCAACCAGAAGGGTTGGAGCTTTGATCTCAATATAGCATTTCCATTTTTATTTTAATTTTCCTTTCTTGAGTTGTACAACAAAACGACAAACAGCAAACCACTAAGATTTGGAAATGGTTGGGGAAAATTTGCTTGTGTCACCAAATCGTTCCAATCTTTGGCGTTTTTGTATATATACACACAATTACAACTAGGACTTCATCTATTATTATGAGATTATTATATCAGCCAAATCGTGAACCCAAAGTGAGATCTACCCTTTGTTTGAACTGGAAAATAAAGTGAAAGTAAAGAAGGTAAAAATAAAAAAAGTTGATGGTATGAAAGTGAGTTGATTTTCTAATTGTTTGATAGGACTCAAAGTGGATCTAAATGAAAATAAAATATTCTCTTTTCATATTTTATCGAGTAGAAAGTAAAAGAAAAATAAAGCGTATATTTATAAAATGAAACAAATGACCATTGTTATTTCTTATCAAAGATTTATTCAAAAAAGAGAAGAATTCATAAAAATAGTGTTTGACCAATTAGAAACCGACCATACATGGGAAGAGTTGGTGATTATGAGTTGTGAGTGTATGTGATGACAGATATAATTCTTCTCTTACAAAAAATATATATCGTAAAAATTAGCATTTTCTACAATAAGTATATCCTCAAATAAGAATTGTGTGATAAAAAGATGCTGATAAAATTGAAAAATAGACCGACAAACTTTGTCCCGGTGACATTACTCTCTAAAATGGAAGAAGAGCATAACTATAGAAGACACGCCACTTTTCTAGTGCATGTTTGGGTTCCCGTTGAGATTGGTAAAATTGCTGTGATTCACCGTGATTTTGTCGATGAAACTGAACATAGGCTAAAAAATTTTACCCACCATAATAGCATTTCAAACAAAGGAAGTGTATTAATTTTTGAGTTTTTCATCCATCCTCCTATCTTCTACCCTTCTCCCCATCCAAACACAACACTAAAGTTAAATTTCTTTTTAAAGAATCAGTAACATTTAGAAACGTTTTTTGGACCTACAGTCATTGTTTCATTGGCCTATGACTAGAACGGGGAGTTGGGTGGACCCAAGAGTTTGATTTAATGGAACTGGGTTGCACACAAATTTTCAGAAGTTCCAGAAAAAATGAATGGGCCGATTTACTACCAACCAACCAACAAGGAATGCTACTTTAGATGGAGCTAGGGTTATGTAGCCCCACGGTGCTGTGGGTTCCTGTTTTTCTAATTTCTGCTAGTATGCCGAATATAGGGTAGCTCCTTGTTGATATACATTGAAAACCATAAATTTGAGAAGAAAAAAAACCCATAAGTTTGAGATATGAAATTACCCCCCTTGGTCTCAAAATATAAATAAAAATCGATTAAATAAAATGTATTTAGTTCAAAATTTAGACTAAATACATCAACTTTCTTTAACTCATTTTTGCCTATATTCTGAGACCGATGAGTACTTTAGAAAACTGTTAGAGATGGCAGAACTTATATATCCATAAAATTACAAGTTTTTTTGTTGCAACAAATTGATTTTTTTTCATTGCAATGATGTTTTAAATTTACAAATCCATGAAATTACAACGTTTTTTGTTGAAATAAATTGATTGTTTTTCACAGCAATGAAGTCTTAAATTTACAACCAGAATTCAGCGGTATTTTTTTAAAAAAACAAATTAAGTGATAATCAAAAGTAACCTAAATACAACTAGTAACTGGATGCAAAATTCTAAGCCCTTAAGTGGTACCCCATCCATAAATTATAAACAAAAATTGGTCAAAGAAAGTTGATGTATATGATCCAAATTTATGTTAACCTGAAGAATTAAATTTAAGAGGTCAAGGGTAAAATGCATGATAGTGAATCTTGAAACGTACATATGGAAAATATGGAAGTTGATTGAGGTGACGCCAGTTCACCCAGAACCTTCGGTGGCTGCTTTCTCTGCAAAATTATAAATAAAACAATGAACAAAAAATGGTTTAAGTATGCAAATTACTAATCAAATCAATGAAAACTATGATTAAAATGATCGTGCATATTTTCAAATAATTGGGTATGATACAAGCATCTTATCATCGTTACAAATCAGTGTCCTAACTTGTACATTCTTTAACAGCACTGTATATCCAACTAATAACCATTGTAATAGGCTAATGGCAAATAGGATCACTATTTCACCAGCTTGTTAGAAAATATCTAATGCATGCTTGATTCTCTTGTCATCTACAAAGGCATAGCATACACTTGGCAAGTTATAGATATTCTAAATCAGAGTGCTATGTGCTTTTTGGTTTTCTGATCAGTTTGTCATGTAGTAAATCCTAACTGCATGGAATATACCTCAAGTCGTTTGATTCTCATTACTGTTAGAATCATATCTTAGACACTTTAACTAATAGGGTGTCATAATCTTCTGAGGCCCTACCAGCATATGTGGCTGTTTTTGGTTTTGGATTTGGTGAGCCAAAATCCATTTGAAGAAACATTTACTTTGGCCACTGCATAGCATGTTAGACATTATTGAGCCAAACTTGATTTTAACTCCGTAAAATTTAAAGCAACAATTTGTTTCTTTTGTAGTGAGTAAATATTATATTACTGTTTCAAAAATATAAACTGAAAAGTCAAATCTTTCTTGGTCATTATATATCGAATTATCTAAAAGTGATTTTTGTTAGTACTTAGTACCAACTAAATAATATTCATCAGGTCAAAATTAATTGACTGAAGTTCACTTGGAAACAAAACCAAGTTTGCATTTTGCAAACTCTAGCACAAGCATTTTGCAAACTCTAGCACAAGCACAAGCATTTTGCAAACTCTAGCACAAGCTTCTGGCCAACCTGATAAGACAATTATTTTGATATGCACTTATGCAGTATGCCAGCTAGAGTGATTGATCCTAGTGTTTTCTACTCGTGGGAAGTGCATGTGGGTTCAAGAGTTTCCTTAAAGGAGAAAACACAATTGTTGATCACTGACTAGTGAAAAAAGTTGCCTAGGTACTTTCTCCAGAGGGAAATCAATAAGGTCACATGTTGGCTAAGAAGAGAAGTCCCTGAAATTGTACATGGTGATGCACTGATGCATTCAGCTAATTAGCATGAATGTGATGGAAGACATGAATTATAAATTTTAATTATAGCACAAAATACAGTGTTCCAGGAGTATTTGTGTGGAATGGAGTATATAATAATTAATTTGGTAGAGCAGACACTCATAGTATGAAGTTTCAATGTAGTTGAATAGCTCATAAACCCAGAAGCTTTTATTCTTGAGCAACTTGGTCGTACCACAGAAGTACTAATGAGACAGCTAGTTGAGATGATACAAGCAAATAACAATCAGACTCATAAAAATGTCACTTGCAAAGAAAAAGAACAGATATGCCGTTAAATACAGCACTAGAATAAATTTAAAATCATTTCACCAGAGTCACTTGCCCACAGTTAGCAAAAAGGGAGAAAATTATAATAGATCCGCTCAAGTAATTGTAAGAGAGGGCAGAAACAAATGGTAGTTAGTTATAGGCAGTTATTTATTTTATTAGCAGTTACTGTTTTTATAATTAATAATAACTAGTAGCAGTTACTAAGTTAGTTAGTTATTGTTAATGTTTAGGCAGAAAAGTGGTATTTGGAAGGGAGAGACCAAGCTCTCGAGACCCAAGACTCTCAAATTTCTTGGGAACCTATTGTGTAAACCTATTCTACCATCAATAAAAGTTGTTTATTCTCTTAAAATATTTATGTTTGGTACCGGTTTCTATCGGTAATCAGCTATATGCCATAGTTTTAGACTTTTTTCTTTATAAATATGCAACAGTGACTAATTATTTAATCTAGAACTGTCAGGTATAGATCAATCACAAAACAGGTATGACAGTTGATCAAAGTAAATTTAATTTTCCATTGCAAGAGTAATAAAACTGTGTAATGACTAAACAGAGACCATCGGAAGGGGAGGGGGAGAATTTCCAACACTAGCAGTTAGTAATTATTAGAAAATAACTATAAGATTAAGCCTTTGGAGACATGTTTATACCATGAGTAGTCCCAATAGACATGATGCGGTCTATATTATCAATCCGTCCTTGTATGGATTTTAGAAGTGAATTGAGGGATAAAACTCTTTTCCTAACACTGGATATCTTGGCAGCATGCTGCATTATGAATGGCAAAGGTGCATCTTCGAGCAACTGATCAAGTTCTGCCCAAAAAAGACAAATTTCAGGTTACAAAGCTTAGACCTAGAGTATTTTAAAATTACGATATCCTGGAATTATAGGAGAACTTTAGCATGAGGCATTCACATTAAGCAAAACTGAAATTATAGCAAGTTAAAAAGACAACCCATATTAGCACACTACAGCAGCAAGTTTGACAGGCAAATTAAGACTTCAACTGGGAACAGATCGGCAGAGAACAGTGTTTTTATCATCAAGCAGACAACTGGAAATCTTAGGTGCCATTCGGGGTGGTGGTGAGCTTTTGATTTATGGTTTTGAAAGTCAATTTCGAAACCAAAACCTATTCGGGTAAAATGGAGCTAGGTTGATTTTATACTTAATTTCAAAACAGTTTTTTCCTAAAACTCAACCCAAAAAATAGGTTTTCTGTTATGCCTTTTTGTTAGTTCAGTTATGTTAGTTAGTGTAGGCTAGTTTCTATTACTGAACCTGTTCTCTATATATAAAGAGAATGAATTTAGCTGTAGGTTTTATCTTTTGCTTTGTGTTAGTTTGGACTGGAATATTTCCAGTTGAAGAGAGTAGCCTCTCTTCTGTACCTTTTTATTCATTTGTGATAAATAAGACTACAGAAACAAATAAACTCCCTTTCTGGATAAGAAATTATCCAGAAACCTAACAGTTCTTGTATTTTTAGATAAAATAGTTAAAACAAGTTGGTGGTTCAAATTAATATTCACTCTTCCTAGCTAGTAACTCCCAAACCAGGAGGCTAAGATGAGGACCCTGATAGACTCACAAAAAAGAGGGATCAATGAAACAATAAAATGATAGATGAAATGGGGATTTATTGATTTATGGAAGAAGGGAAAATTCTGTTAAAATGTATAAACCAGAGCAGAGCTCCTCCACAGAAAATAATATTTTCCTAATACGACGATAACAATGATGTTCATAACCAATGCTGCACTACCCTCCTCCATTTATTCCCCTCTGTGTAACTGAAATTCCTAGAACGCAGAGAGTTCTCCCGCCATGTCATTAATAGAATGATTCTTCTCTTTTTTACCCTTGCAAACATACACTCTCCACACAGCAGGTTTGGGCCTTTCACTAATCTTAGGCCCGATAGTTCTATCAGACCCTCATAGAACTTGCCCGTGTGGACCATATAACTTACTAGCATAACTTATTCCCATATATGAATCTTTATGAGGGTTAAACTAAAGGTATCATACAAAATTAATACCAGAGCCATTAACTGCAAAAGCCAATTTAAAACTCCCAATAATTGAATCAGGCAGCACCACATTGCGAAAGCTTCTTCCAAGTTGAGAGAATTATATAATTATTTCCAGCTTTTTATTTCATAGGGTTAAACATTCTTATAAAGGAAAAGAAAGGGAAGAGCAGCTTTACTTATTTAACCTTAAATTAGCAATAATAAGGTTACCAAATCTATAAGAAAGCAAAGACTACAAATGTTACTTGCCCAATGATTCATCAACTCTCTTTTCCACTTCACTTTCTATCAAGGAAATCCATATTCAAATGCTTGTGAGGAGAACAAAACCTCCAAAAACAGAAATCAAAACCTTCCTGGTACACCTCAAGTCACGAATTCTTTCCAGTATACTATAGAATAAGTAATAACATCTTATATCATCTTTTTAAGCTTTTTCTTAGTTTTTAAAATACAAAACTAAGAAATTGACTACAGCCATAGATGGTGAATTGTAAGCAAGTAACCTATAACCTACCAACTTTACCCACCCAGAGCTTGGGTTTGAATTTTTTCCAAAGCATCTGGTACAAAAAAAATAGATGTTAGTAGCACATGCAAAGTAGTGGGACTGATTGTTTCTCTGTTGATCTCATAGCAAAACCTTACTACTGTTAGTACGACTACAGAAATTGATATTCCTTTGTTAGGCCTATTGAGTATATACTGTCCATTGGTTCAGTAGTAGGTTAAACTGAATAGTTTCAATGTTACTACCTACTTCACCAGTTTATAGAGTAGCACTCATAGTAACTCTTTGCAGTAACAAGAAAAACAAACCTAGAAAATCTTGGTCCTGATGGCCTGTCTATGCACATGTAAATTCATTGGAGACTTGGAACCATATAGGATAAAGATAAACATCTCAAGAAGTACTTGGGGAAAAATAAATATTAAAAAAATGGTGCAATATGAGGGTTATTTGAAGTCTGAACAACAACTTCTTGTATAAATTAAAGTTAATTTCTATATTGTTATTTTTTCAGAAATTATCTCATTTAACTAAACTTCCATACAAATATTATGAACTTATAAGGACTTTTCAGCAAGGGAAGAACCATGAAATTATTTAATTGAGTAGCTCCTAAAGTTGGCTTTAGATTATTTTGGCAACTTCATATAATATCTATTATTATCCAAAATAAACTACATCAAACGGTTGTCTAGCCTACATTCAGAATCAAACTTCGTCAGAAACCATAACACAACTCGTCCTTCAGAACTAAACATGGTAAAAGTTCCTACATGGCAAAGGGCCCATTACCCTTTCGGCTCAGTAAGGTAGCACCAGCCTGACTAGAATCACTATAGAAAATTTGAGGAGCGCTACTTTTCACCTCTTGCATTTCTAAAAAACCACACATACTTCTAGAATTGTACTTCCGAACAGCATAATTTGTTCAGAAGTACATCCCAACACATATTGGGAGGTGGGGAAAGTATGTTTCCAGGCCCTTCTAAAAGGTGTTCCTTTGAGAAAGATAAACATGGGAAAGAGATCATGACCTTTAGAAGGGACATCCTAACTTTCAGCTTGATAGGATAATTGTAGTCCTAAACTCAACACCATTTATCACAGGTATGTGCACTATAAGGAGGCAACACCATTCATCACAGGTATGTGCACTATCTAACTCATAAAACGGGGTCTCTGCAGCTATTTGAATTAAAATCAAACGGCTACGCTTAAATTGAATTAAACTACATTGCAAAATCTAAACCAAATCGGACAGCTGAAAGAAATACATTTCCTCTTAAACTCTCACTGACTTGAGTGTTGGTGTGCTTTTGCAGTTATCTACCACCACACACCATCGTGAACAAAAAACTTTTGGATTTCGGACATAGCATTACTAATTAATAATATAAATACAACAACAAATTCCTGCAATATTAATGGACTAAATCATATTAATGGACATATCAATATTTCGTACATAACATAGCAATACTAATTTTACACTAACATCCAATAAGAAACGCTATAAAATAGGCCGGCAAAATTATTTTACATTGCCCGACATAACCATTAAAACTCATTAATAACGACACAATGAAGATAACAGGAAAAACAAAAATCTACTTGCAAGTTGCAATACAAGACATATAATATAAATTGAGTCTAATTTTGGTATTCGATAATACAATCAAGCATTAAAAATATTTCAAAACCAAATAACACAACAGTTAATTTTGAAATTACGCATAATGTTATACAATTAGTAACGGAAGAAAAAATGAGTATGCAAAAAATACCTCCTGTAAGACGATCAATAGAGGAAGAGAGATGGTTTTGGCTCATGAGAGTTTGTTGAGCTCTGAAATCGAAATCCCTAATGACGGTGGAGAGGATCGAGGACAATCCTTTCGCCAATAAATCGGAGCTCTTCGTTAGGGAATCGCCGGAGTTATCGGTTTCAGAACTGTTATCGCCGGCGCGAGAACTCGAAGGTTCCGTTTGAACGAAGACGGTGTCGTTTTCATCCGGTGAAGTGTAGTGAGTGTTAGTTGAGGTTTCCATTGTCGTTTGGTTCAGTTGTTCAGCGCGTTTAAGGATTACGGTGGGAGTAGTTTCACGACGGAAGTGATGGTGGTAAACTATCGTTTTAATTACTAGTAAAAGATTTTTTTTTTCATTCATTTTGTAGCCAATATTTTTCTTTTTTATTACTTTTATTATAGACTATTAATGAAATAAATTATATATAAAACGAAAGAAAATTATAATTTCTAGCGTTATATATTAAAAAATAGATCTAACACAAGAAAAGATTGGTATATTACTTGAACAAAAAAATTGGCATTGTCATCAAACTTTAGCATCATATACTAAAACATGAATCTAACACAAAAGAAAATAATAGGTACATTATTATTTCAAAAAAAAAAAATAGTATTGTCGTCAAATTAGACTAAAAAATGAGTACATCTATTTGTTTCTTTTAGAGAATAACTAAATGGTTGTAGAATCAATTTCAGAAATAACACTACGAAAATTTTTATCACGAATCAATGAAACACGATTGTAAAAAGTTCATATTTCATGAAATAAAAAAGTTATTTTGCAATATAAACTACTTCGTCATTATGGTTGTGAAAGATTCTCCCACAAGTCGATGAGTTATCGATGTGGATGTAAACGTCATCAATGCTCATATTTGTAACCTGCACACAAGTTTAATCCATGCTTCTTCATTAGGCCCACCATAATCATGGGTTAAGACCTATAAGATAAACAAGATGAAGACCCAAGTCAAAGTCATCATCATTGTCGTAGTTCTGAGGAAGGTTTTGTGAGTCAGAATAAGACATCGTGATGATTAAAGTTTCAAATAAGATAAATTTAGAGATATTTAAAACACTTGGAGAATGTAGAGAAAAGATAGAGTCAACAAGAAGAATAATACAAAAGATTGCAATATAAGAAATTTAAGTTAAGCTAAGGCAATTTATAGTAGATGATTAACGATGAGGAACGAGTTAAATGTCTTGATTTATCAAAGAAAATCCAACTACTTTTCATCCATTCATAGACTGAGAAGGGTTTGCAATGACTAGTTTTATGTTTTATAGTACAATAAGTATATATATTCATGTGGTGATTGCTATTTGTGTCGTATCATCTATCAGCACATTACAATAGCTAATATAAGGTAAGGAGAATTTGTTTACACCAAAAAATTATAAGTTACTAGTCGAGCACAACAAGCAGTCAAATTTAGTATGGTTGAATTCTTCTTAGTCGAATTTTAGGTTATTCAACAATCGAATACTAGTTAAACGAGTCTTAGTTCCACAAAGATTTACAATGGTCGTGTGGTTTTTAGAGACAATTTAAACACGTGATAAATAACAAATTTGCATCATTTAGGTTCAATGTTTATAGCCTCACTAAGCATGAATGATTATATTTAGGAAGAGGCGACGTGAGAAAAAAGTGCACATGAGGTTAATCGAAACAAAGTTACCGCGAAAATAAAGGAATACATGTCATCTTAGGGTTAGCCAAACGAAGTAGAGTTAAGGTGATATTTGTAGGTCATGGTACATTGGTTAATAGAATGGGTTTTGCCTATAAATACTTCATGTACTTTTTATAAATTTATTTTTACATTATTTTATCTATTTATCTTTTGACTTATTATACTTATGCACTTTTAACTTATATATCGTAATATATTCTTAGATTATATATGATCCATTTCAAGCATAATTATGGCCACATGAAAATCTTACAAAGGTTTTTTACTCTCATGTACTTAATATTAAATACATTTAATACTAAAGTTATTAAGTGCATATTTTTTCCTTGATTTCATAGTCATTATTGATTTTTCTTAATTTCACATTTAATATATTTATTTCTTACAAAAATAATTATCCTTGATTTCACATTTCATTTCTTCATTCATCCATAAATTAAATGAAGAAAATCATAGTTTCAATCTTAAAATAACTAAAAACTACATAATTTGCATAGAAAAAAACAAACTATATAATTTCCCTAAAAAAGAAAAACAAACTATACAATTATTATTTACACTATATCCTAACTAAATGCATCAATTTGTACTAGCAAATTAAATAATTTTCTACAGTCAGATTTTCATTTAAAAAAAAAAATGATTTGAGTTGTAGCATTTTTACTACCGCGTAAAAAATTATATACTGTAAATATACATTTGTACTACAATTTGAAATTAATTTTTGTTAATATTTTTCCCCAAAATAAGAACCTAAACATTTGATGTCAAGTGTCTTTTTGTGTGAAATTGGGCTTCTCAAACTTTTAAGCACGATAGCTTCAATTTACTGATAGTTTTTTAACCCTAAATTTCAAACCTGACATATGTACCAAAAGAATTGAATATTTTATATAAATCACCGTGAATTTTCATGGAATAAATAAATATTGTTTTAATTTTAAAAATGTACAATTTTAATATAACACATGGTACATAGTATTGACTATTAAAACATTGATATATTATAATTCATTTACTTTTAAAATAGTTTTTTACATTTTTTTTTTGTATATTCTTACTCTTTATATATTAATGAAAGTCGATAACTCTTGATTGTCACTTTTGCCTAAATTATGTTCTCAAAATAATTAAACTCACAAAAAGAAAAGAAGATGATTGTGAGTCATGAATCCAACTTCAAATTAATTGAAAGTTCAACGAATAATTAGTGATGAATAGTTTTACGATTTATAATTTACAAAAATATTGTTTTTTCAAAATTGTATATTTTATAACTTAATTATTTTGTGTTTTATAGATATTTTTATAATCCTTCATGTATATGGTGTGTGACATAATTTACGGTGATTTGTATAAATTATATAATGTATTATATATATATATATATATATATATATTTCAACTAAGATAATTTTAGTTAAGCACAGTCAATGATTATCTCTACTTAGATAATAATTGTTAAAATGTTTAAAAGTACATCTATACTCTTGGAAGAATACATAGACAAAAGCAATAAATAAGGTTGAATCATATTTTTTTTGGGCAGGGTTCGTTTATTTATTTTTAATGGAAATACGTAATAACGTAAACGATTCACTTATGCCAGCAATAACAATGAGTCATTTGGAAGACCACATAATCAGGTCCATTGGAATAGTAATTTTCAAATAATAGACATGAATATATTTAAGTAAATTAATAAATTTAAAGAGAAGCAAGTAATTGAATAATAAATTTATTTTTATTACTTAAATGACACTTAAGTATTCGTATAAATTTTTGTTTCGTCAAATCAAGTGTTAAAATGTTCTTTATTCTAATTTTACTTTTTATAGCTTAAATATTAAAGATAAATAAAATTGCTATTACAAAAAACAATTACATGACTCATATAATCTATGATTTAATTTGGTATCCATGGTATTTCATCTTGTATCTTTTATCTTCGAATTTACATGTTGACAATTCTTCAAATTCGTTGATTTTAACGACTGTAGTACCATTTGATTTGCATACACAAAAAATAAAATATATAAACTAAAACATAAATTTGAATTTTAAAGAAATTGAAAAAATTCATTTGCATAACTGTTGCATATTAGATTGATCATAAGTAAAATACCAATTATTGACATTTAACAATAAATTTAAAGTTGAAATGCAACCTTTGAGAATTTCAAAAAGACTAAAGCGATATCCATAGAAACATGGTCAATGAAGTCCATACAAAATTGAAAGCAAACAACCATAAATTTATAACATTCATAAATAAAAATTGATAGAAATTCAATGTATGGAATATGAATCCAACGGTTCAAAAATGGCAAAGCTCAGCCAAAATAAAGGCTCTCATAGTTTAATTGAAAATAAAATAACAAACTAAAAAACAAACAAAGACATAATATGAAGCATGATTCTCAATCCTTCTCAATTTTGATATTTTTCAATTTCTCCGACTCCATCATTGTAATCAACAACTTCCATGAAACCTATTTTAATAAGGCTACAATCATCATAATCAAGTGTAACATGTATAGAGACAAATTTCCGGACTTGACATTTGTCCACAATGGCTTCTTCTTCAAATTTGGGCATCAGATCCTTCATTACACCACCTTCTACATCATTGTCAAGTACAATAGCAACTTTAATCACAAATTGCCAAAACTAGGAACTAATACATATTGATTTAGACAAGTAAAATAATTTATAAAAAGGTAAAAGAATATAATCCACCTCACCAACAACAAATATCAATTATTTTATAATATTCAAGTTGCCTCAAAGTTTTTTGATACAAAATGAGTTTTTAAAATTTGAGTTCACATTATTTTTTACATCTATCTTAAACAGCAATGGTTTTTCAACCAAATCTCTAATTAGTTTTCAAACAGTATCATATTTTGGATCCCAATAGAAGATAGTACTGGTGCATTTTTTTATATTTTTTTATGGTATTTGGAACAAGAAATTTCCCCTGAAAGTTTCTATATTGATTTTGAGACTCTTAATAAACAAGTTAGCGACAAAAGATAACTTGACAAGGTGTGGTGTTCTTAATGTCAATCTTTATCTTGTGTTGATGGATGCGGTAAAGATGAAAATTCTAATCATTCATTTTTTTAGTTTGCATTTTTTGGAAGTGTTTGGAATTCAAATTTAAGGGCATTGGATATTCCATGTGTGTTATCAAATGTTGCTTCAACTCATGCTCAATAACTTTGTAACATTTATTTGTTTTCCAATCCCTCAAAAGAAAGCCTTCAAATCGTATGGTTGGCATATGTTGGGTTCAATTGGAAATGACACGATAATAGGATTTTTAATCTCAATGAGTCAAATGCGACGTGTATTGTGGAAAAGATAAAGATATAATCTTAGTGGTGATTTAAATTGAAGTGTTCATACTTTAACTATGATCTAAGTCTATGATTGACAAATTTTTTACATTGCTTTTAATTTTTATCCTCGTTTTGAAGTAGCTACAATTTGTAATTGGTTGGACTATGGGTGTTTATGGTTTTTGTGGGTTATTGGAAGTAGTTTTTTTTGTAGTGTTTTGTGTTACCACATTTGGGTAGATGATAGAGTGTATTTGTTCATTTATTTATCTTGGTGCATCTTGTGCTTGAATAATATATTAATATATTTTAGTTTATTCAAAACAAATATTCACATTATTGTTAAAAAAAATTAATCTAGATCTTCAAAATAAACATAACCAAAATACGTTAATGGCAAATGTTGAAGATAAAATAAAGTTGAGAAAATATACTCACTTCATTCATTTTATCAAGCAAGTTTAGCCATGATTTGTTTGTCAATAAAACTCTATCATAATCAAATATAATAAAGCTAGCAAATCATTGTCATCATTGATCCTGACTTTGATACGAGACAACGTAATGAAGTTAATTGACATCAATAATAGTGTAAGGAATAGATAAATTAACATAAATGAGTTTTTTTGTTATATACACACAATTTTTCAACATGTCTTCTACATTTTGGGCCCAAAAAGCTTTTTGATTTGTGGTATGGAGCATTATTCTAATACATTTTGTTCTATATGCTTCATAGATAGAGGCAACACTAAAAGAACAATTGTACACAATTCTCTCACGAATTTTAGTTTCATATAAAAAAATTAGAGTTTTTTTGTACTATTGCTTGATTTATTTTCACCCTAAAAAAATGAAACAGTAATTTGTTAAATTAATAAGATAACAAATCCAATTTGTGTATAATTTAAAGCTTTAATTTATGAAAGAAAGAACTAAATCTTCTCATCAATCCATACAACAACAAAATCTTATGACTCTTTTCCTAGAGAAATTGAAGCAACAAAATCTAGTTTTTTTTTATATTTAATAGAAAAAACGAAAAGTTGTGTATACATAATAACTCTTCATCATATGCATATTTTTTTTATTATTTTTAGTCTTATTTATCTTTAATCATTAGTTAATTTATCTTAAACCCAACTCCATTTGCTTGTACAATCTATCTCTTTTACGCTGCAATGCGCCTGGGGCGTGCGACACGCAAAATAATATATTAAAAATACATTTTTCTCACTTCGTAGGCATCTTTTTGACTATTGGGAAGTTTGGAAACTTGTGACATAGAAGAAACACTCAAAGACGATGGTTTCTAACAACATTGAAGGAGTTTTATCAAGAATCATTCATGAATACTTCTTGTAATTCTTCTTTAATCTCTATCTGTAAGTACAGAAGTGCGCCTAAGAGTGGGGGTGAATTTGATGTTTAGAAATTTTCTTGTTTTTAGAGATTTAGTGTTTAATTTTTCTGATTTAAGATAGTGTATGAAAAAGATGAATGACAGAAAAATAAAGAACACAAAGATATTATTCTGGTTCCCCTTATAACCAAGGGTACATCCAGTCCTCTTGCATACCACAAGAGATTTTCCACTATTGTTAGAATAAGTACAAGTCTCACCCTAGGACCTTTGTTACAAACTCCTAACAATCACCCTAAGATTGCACACCACTATCTTAGTTTACAAAACTTGAAGAAAGAACACCACTTTCCTCAATTTACAACACTTGAAGAAAGTACACCACTTTCTTCAATTTACAACACTTGAATGGTTTAAGAATATTGATTTTGACTTAGATCAAGATATAATAGGTGATGTACAATGATAACAATCCAATATAATTTCAAGTACACTAGAGAACTTTTTTCAATGATATGAAAATGTAAAATCTGTACTTGAAATATAAAAGTGAAACTTTGAATAAATTAAAACATTTTAGAAAGTTTGTTCAAGGTTTGGTTGTAGGATTGGTTATGTTTGATCTGAAGTTATGATGTATTTATACTCCATAAACATCTCTTCAAATTCGTGGTTATTGATCCAAGAGGTTTGATGAAGAAATGCAATGATCCGAAACCATTTCAGAATTGAAAAATTGCATTGTTTCCAGGTGTATTCGACTACAGCTTGTGTGTAGTCGAATACACATCCTTTTAATGTTCAATTTTATTTGAATTTTGAAGCTTGTATTCGAATACACATTCTTGTATTCGAATACAGATGTTTGAAGATGTTCAGTTTTAGCTACTGACTTGTATGTATTCGACTACAACATGTTGTATTCGAACACAACATTGTATTTTGCCAAAAATATTATTTTCAAATATTATTTATATATTTTTACTTTTTGAAAATCCTTTTGATGCATATGCTAAAATAAAAGGTTCTCATGTGCATTTGAAATATACGAATATTAGATTGCATCATGTACCTTTACATTATAAAACTTCTAGCATATTTGATCATAGTTGTCTTTGATGTTTGACTTCTTTTTGAGCTTGCAACTTGATCACTTTCCTTGGTCTTTGGCTTCATCAAAAACATGTATTTTACACTATCATTTATATCTTTGTCAGAAGTAACTAAACTTTATTTGTTAGGGGTAAGAGAAACAAGTCGAAACCCTTATTTTTCTAATTGAATTTCTAGTTATATGAATGAGTTTATTGAATTATTTTTCTCATCTATGTGCTTAATGTTTTTTATCGTTTGATCAACTTTAAAGTGTTCTACGATTCGTATTTTGAAACGAAAGTAGACTTTACGAATGCTTGAGATGATAAATTCATGATATTGTAGTTTAGGTATAAATATAGGTCATGAAACCAATTAAATTTGTTGCAAATGTAGTAGTTTAAAAAGAAAACTCTTGTAGCGTAAAACTTAATTCTAATCTTAAATTCACTAAATAATTAGGGGTTACTTTGGAATTAAAGGTTCTGTCACAAAGACATTAGAGCAAGAATAATAAAAAGAATTCGGTAACAATTCAATAAAAGAATTAGTTATTGGGATTAAATTATACATAAAGGTTGGATTCGAAGTGAAACTCATCCCTAACATTTTTCTTATAATAAATGATAAATGTTATTACTTTTGTAAATTTTAAAAAATTATTTTAATCAATTCAAAAACTTTTTGTTCAATTTTAGTAATTAAATACAATTCAATAGTAAAACGCAATTTTTGAGTTCGACACTCATTACTACTGTTTTATTATTACTTGCAATGATTTAGTACACTTGCTAAAACACTATCAATAAAATAAACAAAAATTCATAGGGAAGATATGTATAAAACGAGATGATATGAATCATATTTATAATCAACAAACCCTATATAAGTGGGATGATTCAAAATTGTGAATAAAAATTAATTTATATTTTTCCTAAATTGAGATATTGTATACGAATCTTAAAATACAAAACAGTAATTTAAATATTGTCCAAACAACTCAAACATTTACTTCAACAATCCATGTTTTTTGAAAGTGTTGTTATCTTAAAATACGAATCTTATTATACAACACTTTTATAATAAGTGTTGTCTAATGTTCAATCTTTATAAAATACTTTTCGTAAAAAATATTGTCCAAACAAAGATTCATTATGGTATTCTCTTGTTTTTTAACAATGGATGTTTCTTTGTTATTATGAATGCGAGTTTTAATTGTCCAGGTGAAACACTCATAATCAAATATAATTTTTTTAGCAGAATCAAATATAATTTGAACTATGCAAATAAAAACAGTATTTATGAAACATTGATCATTATGAAATATCTATTATAATTTAAGCCTTAAACTTTACATCTTATATAAGCATGGTTGATGAATGAACTCAAAACATAAGCATAGAAAAAACATACATAATAAAAACCGGTAAACTTGTTTGGATTCAATTAAAGAGAACATCGTAAATTTACAATTAAATTGCTAATGGGCCAAATAAAATAAGCAATTTTGTCAAAACCCTAGAATAACAAAAACAAAAACAACAACTTCATCGTTATGTCTCTTCTCATTCTTACATTTCTTTTCCTTTCCATGACGACGATTCATCCTCAACCTTTACAACAAGAACGACAAATTATTGGTTCTATTGTTGATGTCAAGGTTCTAGTGAACTCTTTCAACAATGTTGCTTCTAATGCAAATTCTAGAAGTGGTTCAAGTCGTGGTAAAGATCGCAGATCTAGTCAGGGTAGAGGTGGAGATCCTCAACGACAATGTACTTTTTGCAACAAGCTAGGATACATTGTTGATCATTGTTATTTTAAACATGTTTTTTCGCCTGATGATGATTATGTGGCTACTTCTAACGGTCATAGTTCTCCTAAATCCAATCCATGTTATGGTAATGTCTCTCAATTCACTACTGGTCAAATTAATCAACTCAAACATTTACTTCAACAATCTGCTTCTTCTTTTGGAAATCAATCTCAACCTACAAATCAAATTTATCAAATTGCTGGAATTTCCTCTAATCAACAAAATTCTGTTTTAGGTAATATCTCTCTTGACTATTGGATTCTTGACACTGGTGCTACTGACCATGTCACTTGTAATTCCAAATAATTTATTACGTTTCATGAAATTAAACCAATTCATGTTACATCGTTAAATGTAAATACTATTATGGCCACACATTCAAGAACTATATAATTAACAAATGAATTTAAACTTTTCAATGTTTTATGCATTCCTTATTTTACCTTGAATATTATTTTCGTTCAACAATTAATTACTTCTTTGATTTGTAAATTAGCTTTTGTTGACTCTCAATGTCAGAATTAGGACCCAACATCCAAAATGATTGAGCATGCTAAGCTTTTGAATGATTGATATCATCTAAAACAACCTATTAATGATGTCAAATATTATGTATTGTATTCTTTAAATTCTAGAACGTCATATGCTACTTTTGATCTCTGGCATCTTAGATTAGGACACCCTTCTAATAATATTCTTACTCATATTTGTAAATATTTTTCATACGTGAGTTTCAATTCAAATAAAATTTGTGATTCTTGTTATCTCACCAAACAATCTAGATTACCCTTTCATGCTAGTAATACTATTTTTAATAACACTTTTGATTTGATTCATATGAATATTTGGGGACCTTTGTCCCGTTCTTTTATTCATGGTCATAAATATTTTCTAACTATTGTTGATGATTGTACTAGACACGTTTAGATTTATCTTATGAAAGCTAAATTTGAAACTCGAAAGTTAATGCATGATTTTGTTGTTTTAAGTAAAAATCAGTTTGACAAAGTTATTATGACTAATCATAGTGTTGAGTTCTTGTATCCTGAATTTTATGCAAAATTTCAAATTCTACATCAAACATCATGTGTTGAAACCCTACAATAAAACTATGTTGTGGAAAGAAAATATAGACATATTTTTAATGTTACTAGATGCTTGCTTTTTCATGTTAATCTTCCAAAAATATTTTGGTCTTTTGCTGTCAAACATGCCATTTATCTCATTAATAGATTACCATCAGCATCCATTGATAATCAGCCCATATGAGTTGTTATATAAACACATCCCCGATCTTAATGAATTGAAAGTCTTTAGATATCTTTGCTTTGTTTATACTTTGCAACAACATAGGACTAAATTAGATCCTAGATCTCGAAAATGTGTATTTCTTGGATATAAATTTGGCACTAAAGGTTTTATTTGTTATGATTTACATACTATGAAAATTCTAGTTTCTAAACATGTTATTTTTCATGAAAATGTTTTTCCATACTTATCTAGTAATGATTTTTCTAAAAGTGATTTGTACTCTTGCGGTGATTTGTGTACTTTTAATTTTCTTCTTGAACCTATAGAACTAGATTCTATCGATAGTAAAAATAATCATTATAATTTGAATAATATTAATGTCATACCTACTTGTGATGAAAATAATTATGTACATGAGGAACCTTTTATACAACCTAGTATTCACAAATCAACAAGGCCAAGAAATCCTCCTGTTTATCTTCAGGAATTTCATTGCAATCTTTTAAACACTTGAAGTATTCCTACTAACTCTATAGTTGATTTTGTTTTATATCCTTTATCTTTTGTTTTGTCTTATAAATCTTTTTTTCTACTCGTTTAAAATATATTCATGCCATGACTAGTGCTATTGAACCTCAAACTTATCATGAAGCCATTAAATCTAAGGATTGGGTCACTGCTATGCAGCATGAAATTACAACTTTAGAATCTAATAACATTTGGGAATTAATTGATTTGTCTAAAGATAAACATGTCATAGGATGTAGGTGGGTTATATAAGATTAAGCATATGACTTATGGTACTAATGAAAGGCACAAGGCTAGACTTGTTGCCAAGGGTTTCACTCAATTGGACGGTGTTGATTTTCTAGACACCTTTTCTCCTATGGTCAAATTAACTACTGTTAGATTACTTATTGCTTTGGCTACCACTAATAATTGTTTTTAAAAAATGTTAGATGTTAGTAACACTTTTCTTCGTGGTGACCTTCACGAGGAAGTTTATATTAAACCTTTTCTTGATTATCTAAGTCATAATAGTAATAAGGTTTGTCATTTAAAAAATATTTGTATGGTTTAAAACAAGCGAGTCGACAATGATTTGTCAAACTATCTTTTGCCTTGATATCATTTGGTTTTAAACATTCAAAACATGATCATTCCTTATTCATTCTCAAGGAATTAAATTATTTTACTATTTTGTTGATTTACGTAGATGATATTATTATTTCAGGTAATTAATGTAGATATGCTCTCGATATCTTGTCAGACGGTGGATTATTAGGTGCTAAACCTTGCGATACACCTATCGTCAAGGATTGCAAATGCAAATTTCTTTACAGCTCAAAGGCTTAACCTCATGACCCAACCTCTTTTAGAAGAATTGTTGGGCGTCTGATCTACTTGACCAACACACGACTTGATATCACTTTCGTCGTGCAATAACTTTGCTAATTTATGCAATCACCGATTAAAGACCATTACATGGCTGCCATGAGGATAATCAAATACATAAAATTTGCATCAGCCTAAGGATTGTTTTACTCATCAGCTCTAGACTTCAACTGCGAGCATTTAGCGATTTTGATTGGGCAACCTGCCCAGAAACAAGAAGGTTTGTAACTGGATTTTGTATATTTCTTGGATCATCATTGATTTGTTGGAGGTCTAAGAAATAAAGCATTATATCTCATTTATCTTTAGAAACGAAGTATAGAGCATTAACGTCAACAACTTGTTAAATTCAATAGATAACATTTCTTTGGCAAGAGTTAAACATGGATTTTTCTGCCCCTATAACTCTTTAATTCGATAATCAATCAACCAGAAACATTGCATCAAATCCAACATTACATGAGATAACAAAACATATAGAAATTAATTGTCACATTGTTCGCTACAAAGTGCAAACTAGATTGTTCAAACTCTTGTCCATCTATTCATCAAATATGTTGGCAGATTGTAACATTCAGTTGTTTTCTTTTAGTTTTTTTGTTCTTTTCTGATACAGACCTACCATTAGAAGTAGGTCCATATTGTATTTACTTCTCAATTAATAAATGACTAAAATAATATCCATTAAATATGTCATACACAAAAACTAGTGTCATTGAATAAAATTAGTCTTTATACAAAATTATCTAAAATTTAAATAAACAAATTTTTGTTTTATTATTATTTTAGTAACTTAAATATGTTTTTGATAGACAAATACTTATAATTAATCAGATTAAGTGTTTAAAACTTCTATAACGTACTTACTTTACCAACCAAACTATCTTATACAATTTTTTTTATAAATCTTGATTAACATCTCCCAATAAATGAAAAATGTTATATTAAAAAAATAAACCTTTTAATATTATAATTGTACAGAAGATTATATATATTATAATTTTTTTAAGAAAAATTATTTTTAATATTATATTTTTTTAAATTAAAAAAAATAAAACTGATAAATAGTATTTTATCTCTGAATTTTTGTTTAATTTTCTAGTAAAAAATTATTTTAAAAAACTAAATTATTAGATAAGTTTTTTTTTCATCTTTAAATTTATTTTTATAGAAACAAGTCCATTAAACAATTTTTTTAAAATTTTATTCTTTTAAAATTATTTTCTAAATCAAATTTGTAAAATTATTTTTAAATACTTACACAAGGGTTTTGCATTCTCAGATTCAGTTACCTCATCTCCTGCTGCAATTAGCATCGTTCGGAGAAGCTTGAGAGCGTAGCGTTCGTTATCAAACATGAGGGCTAAGGTAAATCATCTCTCTTAGACTATTCCCGTTTCTTCCATATCACCCACTTTTTTTCGTGCAGATGTGTTTATTTTTTAAATTGTATTGACAATTTTGTTTAATTATTTTATAATAGTTTTTACCTGTTCATGGATTTTGAGGATTAGACACAATTATTGTTTGGTTTAGGTTTCTTGGAATTAGGATGGTTCACTCTGCTGTTTTAATATTTGATATGTAAATGTCGACTTGTGTTTTTTTTCTTTCAATTTTGATTTTTTTTTTCTCAGAGAAATGTTTATGTGAATCAATGTTGTGTTTGTTGCCAATTGTACAAGCCTGATTGTAGTAATTTGTTGTTGTTGTTTTTGGTTTGAAACAGTTTGATGATTTTTTAGCCTTAAATATGTTTT
The DNA here is from genome assembly GCF_000331145.2 of Cicer arietinum. Classification (NCBI taxonomy): domain Eukaryota; kingdom Viridiplantae; phylum Streptophyta; class Magnoliopsida; order Fabales; family Fabaceae; genus Cicer; species Cicer arietinum. The sequence goes on along the minus strand of NC_021160.2, from coordinate 42,406,469 downwards.
TTTCTTCCTTTTATCCCTGTTTGGATTTGATCTCTGACCGGATCCACAATCACCAGTAGCACAAGTAAATTTGCCGGTTGAGGTTGAACATTGTGATCTGCCCAGAATCTACCGCTCCATGGAGAAGAGACATTAAGAGTGGACGAAGCTTTGGAGGCTAGCTCAAAACCGGTCGAAATTGCTTGTGAGCCTCCACCACCAGTGAGTTCTCTTTGAAGGAAACAACACGACAAATAGAAAAAATATGTTCGAATATGAGATATTGTGTCAAGCCTAACAATATCAATACTTGAATTAAATCTTACGGATTTTCACTCAACAAGTGAATTTGATTCTCTCATTTACCCGACCCGAAGACAACATCGGCATCGGCCTACAAAATAAGTTGACAGTTTTATGTTTTTGTATTTGTGTTTGGCACCTTCTTTCTCCTTCTCTCAGTCTCTTCTCTTCCATGTGGAAGCAACTATCTCAATTATTCCACTAAAACAAAGGTGGCTCCCTCTGTCCCCACCAACATCCCTTCTCACCTTGGTCTCAGGCTCCTCAGGGGTGCCTTAAATGTAGGAGATTTAAAGCGTGCCCACCAACTGTTTGATAATATTCTGCAACCAGACCCTACTACTTGTTCTACTCTAATTTCAGCTTTAACCACTCATGGGCTTCCAAATGAGGCCATAAAGCTCTATGCTTCGTTGCGTGCACGTGGGATCAAACCCCAAAAGCCGGTGTTCTTCGCTGTTGCCAAGGCCTGTGCTGCTTATGGTGATGCCTTGAGAGTCAAGGAAGTTCATGATGATGCAGTTCAGTGTGGGGTGATATCTGACGTTTTTGTTGGAAATGCATTGATTCATGCCTATGGTAAGTGTAAATGTGTCAAGGGTGCGATACTTGTTTTCAATGCTTTGGTTGTTAGAGATGTGGTTACTTGGACCTCGTTGTCCTCGTGCTATGTTAATTGTGGATTACCCCGGCAGGGTCTGAATGTTTTTCGTGAAATGAGATGGAATGGGGTGAAGCCGAATCCAGTGACTGTGTCTAGCATTTTGCCTGCGTGCTCAGAATTGAAAGATTTGAAATCGGGTAAAGAGATTCATGGATTTGCAGTGAGACATGGGATGGTTGAAAATGTGTTTGTTTGCAGTGCACTTGTGAGCTTGTATGCGAAATGTCTTAGTGTAAGAGAAGCTCAAGCAGTGTTTGATTTGATGCCACGTCGAGATGTTGTGTCTTGGAATGGAGTTTTAACAGCATACTTCACAAATAAAGAATATGAGAAGGGTCTTTTCATGTTTTCTCAGATGAGCAGAGATGGAGTTAAAGCAGATGAAGCTACATGGAATGCTGTTATTGGTGGATGCATGGAGAACGGACGAATAGAGGAGGCAATGGAAATGCTTAGGAAGATGCAAAATATGGGATTTAAACCTAATGAAATAACAATTAGTAGTATCTTACCTGCTTGCGCTTTTTCAGAAAGCTTGAGAATGGGCAAGGAGATACACTGCTATGCCTTCAGGCATGGGAAAGTTGGGGACTTGACAAGCACAACAGCTCTAGTATATATGTACGCCAAATGCGGTGATTTGAATCTTTCAAGGAATGTCTTCGACGTGATGCCCAGAAAAGATGTTGTTGCTTGGAACACAATGATCATTGCTAATGCAATGCATGGGAACGGAAAAGAAGTGCTTTTCCTCTTCGAGAAGATGCTACTATCGAAGGTCAAGCCTAATTCTGTTACTTTTACTGGTGTTCTATCTGGTTGTAGCCATTCAAGGCTAGTTGAAGAAGGACTCCGGATATTCCATTCGATGGGTAGAGATCATCTGGTAGAACCTGATGCAAATCACTATTCATGTGTGGTTGATATCTATAGCCGTGCTGGTCGCCTCGATGAAGCATACAAGTTTATACAGAAAATGCCTATGGAACCAACTGCTAGTGCTTGGGGAGCACTCCTTGGTGCTTGTAGGGTTTATAAGAATGTGGAGTTGGCGAAAATTTCAACTAAGAAACTGTTTGAGATTGAACCCAACAACCCTGGAAATTATGTTTCTTTATTCAACATTCTTGTTACTGCCAAATTGTGGAATGAAGCTTCAAAAATCAGAATATTTATGAAAGAGAGAGGAATTACTAAAACTCCAGGATGTAGTTGGCTTCAAGTGGGAAATAGAGTTCACACTTTTGTTGTTGGAGACAAAAGTAATATGGAGAGTGATAAAATCTATAACTTTTTGGATGAGTTGGTTGAGAAAATGAAACTGGTTGGATATAAGCCTGACACTGATTATGTTCTGCAAGATATCGATCAAGAGGAAAAAGCAGAGAGTCTTTGTAACCAAAGTGAGAAGCTTGCTGTTGCCTTTGGGATGCTTAATTTGAATGGACAATCGACAATACGCGTTTTTAAGAACTTGAGAATTTGTGGTGACTGTCACAATGCTATTAAGTATATGTCTAAGGTTGTTGGTGTGATGATTGTTGTGAGAGACTCGTTGAGGTTTCATCACTTCAAAAATGGAAATTGTTCTTGTAATGACTTATGGTGATTATTTGAATCAGATTATTGGGATTAGGTGGTGACAATTATCCTTTTTGAGTCTGTCTAACTCAAATTTCATTAGAATAATTAATGCTTAGATAATTATCCTATTTGACAATGATCCTAAAGTATTTTTGCTTAGATAATTAATGCTATTTTATGTGAAACCCATCTACTGTTAATGCCACTAGTATTGGGTATTAAGATTGCTGCCTAAAGTACATATGAGCCATTGAGATGCTGGTGGAATTTTGTCAATTCGTGAGGAATGAAATTAAGTTCATCTTTGAATAACAGTTGTTATTAATGTAATCGTGTTTGAACCATTCTTGAAAACTATGGTCTATCTGAAGACTCTGAACCTTATTTCTTGTATTTTGATGACGTCATGTCCTTGCAGGCCCATGGGGTCTGATTTTAGGAAGTGATATGGAGATGATTAGTGGAGTGATGCTGTAGTTGTGTTTGATTTAGCATTGTGTGACATTGAATTGCTGTAGTGATATATAATCTAATGCATAAAAATATAGCCTTCTTGATACCCATTTTTTGTCTAAGTTTTATTTTGATTTTTCATGTTCGTCTAACTCAATGATGTTATGTATCAGTGGAAGAAGAAGCGCATGAGGAGGTTGAAGAGGAAGCGCCGAAAGATGAGACAGAGATCCAAGTAGGTCGATTGGCAGGAGTCATACTTTCCATCCTTCTATGTGCCTGCTTCATGACTTGTTAGCAAGTTCAGGTCTAATGATGTGAGGTTTGGGTGGGAGGGGAAGCTTCTCTCTAGACATAGTTTAGCTGTACTGTTCTAAGACAATTGATTTTGAATGTTATTTTTGGTATTGATTTTGAATGTTCAAAGACTTTTAGCATCATTTATTAAAAAATAAATCTAACACAAAAGGAAAGATGGGTACATCATTTGAAAAAAAAATACATTGTCATCAAACTAGACTAAGAAATGAGTATATTTATTTGTTTTTCTTAGAGAATAATGAAAGGGTCTAAGAGTTAGTTTCAAAAATAAAATTACATGATTATGGGTTGAGACCTTAGACGATAAATAAGATGAAGATCCTAAGTCAAAGTCATTACCATTGTCGTAGTTGTGATGAAGATTGAGTCATAATAAGACATGGTGATGATTAAGGTTTTAAAGATAAGAAATTTAGAGAGTTAAAAAACTTGAAGAATGTAGAGAAAAGATATAACAAAAGACGACAAAGTAACAAATTCAAGTTCGGCTAAGACAAATATATAATAGAGGATTAATGATGAGGAACGAGTTAAACGTCGTGATTTGTCAAAGAAAATCCAACTATTTTTCTTTCATTCACGGACCGATAAGGGTTTTAGTTTTATGTTTTACGGTGCAATAATTATATTATTCATGTAGTGATTACTATTTGTGTCGTGTCACCTTTTAGCTCGATACAACAACTAATATGATGTAAAGGGAATTATAAGTTACTAGCCGAGCACAATAAGCAACCAAATTTAGTATGGTTGAATTCTTCTTAGTCGAATTGAGGGTTCTTCGAACTAGCAACACTTGGATATGAGTCTCAGTTCCGTAAAGGTTTATAATAGTCGTATGATTTTTTAGAAACAATTTAAACACGTGGGAATTAACAATTTTGCATTTTGCATCAAAATTCAGGTTCCAGGTTTATAGCACCACCAACCATGAATGATTAGATTTGTGGACAAGCGACGTGGGAAAAAAACACACATGGGGATAATCGAAACAAAGCCGCCACGAAAATAGAGAAATACATGCCATCAAGGGTTAGTTGAACAAGGCAAAGTTAAGAGGAATATTTTTCATAAGTATTTTTGCATTATTTTATCTCTATATCTTATATAAGCATAGTTGATGAACGAGCTCAAAATATCATCATAGAAAAAACGTACATAATAAAAAATAATAAATTGATCTCGACTGAATTGAAGAGAACATTATAAATTCACAATTAAATTAGTAATGAATTATACAAAAAAAAAAAAACATAAGCACAATAAAAATAGCACACATTCCTAGTTAAAAATGTCGATATTACTAGGTTGAACGTCTTGTCTCGGCTTTCAATCTGAGATCTCACAGTTGTGTGATTTAATTATAATTGAATTTACCATTTTTTCTAAGACAAAAAAATAAAAAAAATGGCACACATTTCATTCTTATGAAAAAATAATAACAAAAGGACACAATAGATAGCGAGAGTGTATGGTCCAAGGTCGTTTACTAGAGAAAATTGAAGTTCACTACAACACCATTAGGATCATGAATCATAGTTATTATTAAACCTCTGGACAACATAATTGGGTACCATATTTTTGGGTGCAACTCGTAGCATTATTCCATTGTATCTTACCAATAAACAAAAACAAATGTATTGGGTAGTCATATAAGTGCATCATTCTTTTGAATCCAAATACAACAAAGAAATACGAGAAGATACAGATTAAAAGAGTAAGAGATGTGAAGTAAATTGACACTTATGTTTCCCAATTTATAGATGAGAAACTGGATCAATGAGGATATGCATATAGTGTTCCGCATGCACCATCAAGTCCCATAAACCATTGGTAATACCAACACCATTTTAAAAGCAATGCAAAAAACAAAAACTAGTATCCCTGAATAAAATTAGTCTATACAAAATTAAGTAAAATTTTAATAAATAAATTTTTATTTTAGTAAATTAAATATTAATTTAGACAAGCATTTGTAATTAATTATATTACGTGTTTAAAATTTCTTTAACGTCCTTCATTAACCAACCAAATTATTTTGCACACTTTTTTTATATCTCTGGGAGACTTTATAATGTTGATTAACATCTCCAAATTAAATGACAAATATTATACTTACAAAAAAATAAACCTTTTTAGTAAAAAAAAAAAAAAATTGCATGGATAGTTTGTGTTTAATCCAGAAAAAAGTCGGAGCCGGGTCATAACCCGACCCGTATAATGAGGTTATTAGGGTTCACATTTTACGAAACGCGGCACTATAAATACTTAGACAAGGGTTTTGCATTCTCAGATTGAGTTACCTCATCTCCTGCGGCAATTACCATCGTTCGGAGAAGCTTGAGAGCGTAGCGTTCGTTATCAAACATGAGGGCTAAGGTAAATCATCTTTCTTAGATTATTCCCGTTTCTTCCCTATCACCCACTCTTATTCGTGCAGATGTTTTTCTTTTTAAATTGTATTGACTATTTTGTTTAATTATTTTATAATATGTTTTACCTGTTCAAGTATTTTGACGATTATACACAATTATTGTTTGGTTTAGGTTTTCTGGGAATTAGGATGATTCACTCTGCTGTTTTAATATTTGATATGTAAATGTGGACTTACGTTTTTTTTTTACTTTTCAATTTTGATTTTTTTTTCTCAGAAAAATGATTATGTGAATCAATGTTGTGTTTGTTGCCAATTGTACAAGCCTGATTGTAGTAATTTGTTGTTGTTTTTGGTTTGATGATTTTTAGGGCTTAATTATGTTTTTGCTTCCTTTTTTAACTTATCCCTGTTTGGATTTGATATATTTTAGAAATTCATCGTAAGTTTACCACGCATTTAAAATAAAGAATAATAAAATAACGTGGTAAAACGACATTTAGCCAGTGATGATGCTGATTTTGGTTTTGGCAATTGATCGTGTACTTAATCATAGATCCTTGGTCAGAAATGGAGTACGAATTATTTTAAAATTGATTTGCTAAGATTTAATGTAATGTGATTTGCTAAGATGGTATTTTATGTGAAACCCATCTACTGTTAATGCCACTTGTATTAGTTATTAATATTTGTGCCTAAAGTACATGTTATAGTGAATGGGCCATTGAGATTCCGGTGAAATTTTGTCAATTTGTAAGTAATGAAATTAAGTACTTTGATGACATTATGCCCTTGCAAGCAACCCTATGTGGCCTGATTTTAGGAAGTGCTGTGGAGAGGATTAGAGGAGTGATGTTTCAGTCGTGTTTGATTTAGCATTGTGTAACTTTTAAGTTGCAGTAGTGATATATAATCTAATGCAGAAAGATATAGACTTCTTGATACCCATTTTTAGTGCAGTGTTGGATTTGTGGTACAAGTTTGCATGCAAAATCCAAATCATTGTTTCATTGCAGTATCATGCTTGCAGATGATGTTTTGTATTTTTGCCTCTTTTGTTTTTTGTCTTGAGTTTTATTTTTAATTTTTCATCTAACTCAATGATGTTATGTATCAGTGGAAGAAGAAGCGCATGAGGAGGTTGAAGAGGAAGCGCCGAAAGATGAGACAGAGATCCAAGTAGGTCGATTGGCAGAAGACATACTTTCCATCCTTCTATGACGTGCTTCATGACTTGTTAGATAGTTCCAGTCTAATGTTGTGAGGTTTGGTTGGGAGGGGAAGCTTCTCTCAAGACATAGTTTAGCTGTACTGGTCTCCAAGACAATTGTTTTTGAGTGTTATTTTTTGGTATTGATGCATGTACTGGTTTGGTATACTGACTGATATATTTATATGGCTTATATATTAGCATTTTAAAGCTGCATGAAAATTTGGTCTTTTCATTTATACTTAAATTTACCCCTATCTTTATGAAATTCTGTTTTTTGATAACTTATAATATGATATACCTTCCTGGGTTAGCTAAAGACATGTCTTTCTTTCACTTAAATCATCTTTTGGGGAAAATATTCTTGTCGTGAGACCATTTTCATGTGAATTTGGAATATTAAAGGCATGAAGAACGATGTGCTCAAGCTTCCTATGGAGAAAAGTTAAGGCTTTGAGCATCCTCGTTGCATCTTGTCCACTTGGGTTGTATCCAGCTCTTCCATAGATGTGGACTTTCCAAAAGCCTTAGGCTTTGGAACATCATTAGGTGTTAGTCATCTCATTATAAAACTCTTAAATTACAGGAAATATTTTAAAAATTATACTCCATCTGAAAACACTTTGACAATAGATGAATGATTTTACTCTCTTATTCCTCTTCCCCTTCTCTCTTAAGTTATCTCGTTTACTCTCAAGCAAAACTTTGGTAGTCCCTTGTCATATCTTGATGTGCCTTATTCATGTCATGTTGTAACTTTGTAAGTTTCACATTTATTAGATGTGGCTCTTGAATGCATTAAGGTTTTGAGGTGTTAGAAACATGCACTTTTTCTTTTCATCAAGGCCTGAAAAAAGTTTGAAAGGAGTCCAATTTCATCACCGAGTGCAATGGTTATAGGATTCAATTCAATCAATAATGAGTCCGTCCGAAATCCAAATTGGTACTCTGACCAACCATTATTTTCAAACCCTATTTTTATCTTAGCAATCACTTGTTTGGTAGCAGCAATAGAATGCTTCCATTTCATTTTCGTGTCGCTCCCCAATTCAACATGTTAGCTTGAAATAAGGAAACTTAGGTGTTGTAAGGTACACGAATCACAAATTCAAGACCAAATTGCTTTGGTATTTTCTAAGTCTGTTTGAGTGTTTAGGAGACGTGGACTTTGGAAAAAAAAAAAAGGAAAAGTGAAGGAAGGATAATCCTCAAACTTGAATGTGAGGCTTAATTTTTTCTTAATACTAAATTATCCTTAATTGGAAAAATTCAAAAAATATATTCCATGAAGATTTTGGAGGGTTACTTAAATTCTTCAGATCTTTTTTACCTCTTTATAAATAATCTCAAAACTAAAAAATATGATAGTCATATCCATCTATTTTTTATTCATTACAAAAACAGTCTCAAATAAAGTGAGATTGCTTTGTCTTTTCCTTTCGTCCTATTTTTTCAAATTCCCCTCCAAACTCCCTAATGGGAGCCTAAATCTCAAGCAAGAATTAAATACACTTTTATGTGGATTAGAACCTTATAGTGATGCTTATTAAGATTATTACTGTAGGATAAAGTAAAATGTATGTATTTCATCTATGTTGGAATTTAATTTATCGTAATTATAAATGATTTTATTTTATATAAAAAATAATTTTATTTTAAACTATAATAACTTTCTTCTTTATTGACGATATCTGTCTTTTAACAACATTTGACTTTCTTTCATTAATTTTTTTTTCGTCTGACAAATAAATTATTTGTTGTTGATTTATCTAAGTCTTCATCATTTGTCTATTGATTGATCTTAAATTTTTATATTTGACTTTAACTCATCATCACAAAACCATCTTGTAACGTGAAGAGTATTTATTAGACATACATAATGTATTTTGTTACCTTTGTTAACCCATTTTTATTTGTGTTATAATTAGGATAGAGTTAGTTTTGCTTATCCCCTTTTTATTAGGCTTTCTGTTGTAGTAGTTAGACAGTTACACATTTGGGTTCAATCTTATATAAAAAAGAGAGAACCCCTCCTTTGTTAGTAAGAAAGATTTATGGTAATCAATATATAGGTATTTTCAGAAATGTTCTCCATTGAATATGAAATTTACTAACATGGTACCAGTCGCTTTAAACCTAGTAATTTCTCATTCATCTTCTTCATCTTGAGTTTTTTCTTCTCCTCCCCCGCGATTTCTCTCTGTTTTTGGTTTTTTTGTGTGTGTGAAATTCGCGATGGATCATGATACCTCTTCTTCTTCATCGTCCGATGATCGTTCCACCATCCAATAACATATCAAGAAATCCTCAAATTTCAATCGAAGTTATCAAAATGACATGCTTGATCCCTTCTTTATGCATCCCAGTGATAATCTTGGCCTTGCACTTGTGTCTCCACCTCTCTACAACACCAACTTTCATTCATGGTCTCGTGCGATGCTAGTTTCCCTTCGTTCGAAGAACAAATCTAGTTTTGTTCTTGGTACTATTTCTTGCCCTAAAGATACAGATCGCCTTTTGATGGCATGGGATCGGTGTAACACCATGGTTATGTCTTGGATTACGAACTCGCTCGAACCGGATATCGCTCAAAGCATTATGTGGATGGATTCTGCTGCAGAGATCTGACACGAACTGAATGATCGCTATCATCAAGGAGATGTTTTTCGGATTTCAGACTTGCAAGAAGAAATTTATGGTCTTAGGCAAGGTGATTCTTCTATTACGATCTATTTTACCAATTTAAAGAAACTCTGTCAATAATTGGAGAATTTTTGCCCATTGCCTTCTTGTTCCTGTACACCTACTTGTTCTTGCAATCTCTTACTACAGATTAGAGAATATAGAGAGAATGACTATGTCATTCGCTTCCTTAAGGGCTTGAATGAACAATATTCCCCAATTCGATCTCAGATCATGTTATTGGAGCCTCTCCCTACCATTAGCAAGGTTTTCTCGATGCTTATACAACAGGAACGTCAATTCTTTAGTCATACGTAAGAACTTAAAACTGTCGCTGTTGTTTCTAACTCTAGTCGTGGATTTGGTCGTAGCTCATCTTTGGGTAGTGGTCGTGGTTCGGGTGGCCGTGGTAGGGGCTACAAAATTTGAACTCACTGCAATAAATCGGGTCATACGGTGGATGTTTGCTTTAAAAAATATGGGTACCCTCCGAACTATCCACGATCTAATTCAGGTGCTTCCAACAATTGCTCATCTACCAGCCCTGATATTGAAGATGTTTTTACTTCCACTACTTCTGATTCTTCAAGTTTGGACAATGCTACTCAAGTTTTCACTTTGGACCAGAAAAGGGCTTTGCTTGCTTTACTTCAGGCCTCCACATCCTCCTCTACTAGCACTGTAAATCAACTTCAAAACTCACCATCTATGAATTTGGGTAATTCTTTTTCCCATCAAATTTCTAATTTAGTTTCTAATCATTCTTGGATTATGGACATAGGGCGCAACTAATCATGTTTGCTTTTCTGCCAACACGCTTCAATCTATTAAAAGAATTCAGCCTGTTTCCATTAAATTACCTAATGGTTCTTTGTTTATTGCTCAATTTGCTGGGACTATTTTGTTTAACAATGATTTTTACTTAAATGATGTTCTTTATCTACCTCAATTTTCTACTAATCTCATTTCAGTTCCTTGATTAACCAATTCTCTTAATTGTCATCTTGTATTTTATGCTAATAATTGTTTGATAAAGGACAACATCTTCTTGAAGATGATTGGTGTAGCTAGTATTCATCATGGTTTATACTTGCTTGATTTTCCCTCTTTTCATGCTCCTGTTCAGATTCATAATTGTACTATAAGTTCTATTTTGCAATCTAGTTTACACCATGTTTTAGGTTCCAATTGTAATCTTTGGCATTTTCGCTTTGGGAATCCATCTGTTGATACTTTGCAACATCTTAATAAAGAGTTTTCCTTTGTTACTGTTGATAAAAGTGTTGTTCCTTGTGATATATGCTTGTTTGCTAAACAAAAGCGATTGCCTTTTCCACATAGTTCATCTGTTTATGCTGCATGTTTTGATTTAGTCCACATGGATATTTGGGGAACATTTTTCAGTTCCCTCTATGTTTGATTTTAGATATTTTCTAACGGTTGTTGATGACAAGAGTAGATTTTGTTGGATCTTCCTTATGAGACTTAAATTTGAAACAACTGCTCTTATTAAATCTTTTGTTTCCCTTATTCATACCCAGTTTGATAAGAAAATTAAATGTATTAGAACCGACAATGGCAATGAGTTCCTTATGAAAGATTTTTACAAAGTTCATGGAATTTTACACCACACTTCTTGTTTTGATACTCCTCAACAAAATGGCGTTGTTGAGCGAAAACATCAACACATCTTAAATGTGGCACATGCTCTTTTGTTTCAATCAAAATTATCCTTAATTTTTTAGGCTCATGCCATTGTCCATGTTGTTTTTCTTATCAACAGACTACCCTCCGAGTTACTTCAGTTTAAATCTCCTTATCATATAATTTTTGATTATTCTCCTAATATTTCTTCTTTAAAAATATTTGGTTGTTTATGTTTCACTACCACTATCCATTCTCAAAGAAAAAAGTTTGATTCTAGATCCCGCAAATGCATTTATTTAGGACATAAACCTGGTACCAAAGGTCATGTCCTATTTGATTTGAATAATAAGAACGTTTTTTTATTTTTATTTTTTTTAATTTTTTATTTATCAAAGGACACTATTTTCTTTGAGTCCATTTTTCCTTATTCTATTGTTAGTGATCAACATTAACATCCACAATCTAACAATTCTGCTACTGATTTTGTTATTGATGATTTTTTGTGTACTAGTTTCCCTTCCCCTTCCATTTCCACTGTTTCCCCTGTTGTTTTGCAAGATGTTGTAGGTTCTACTTCAGATAATACTTCCTCTCCTGTTGAATCTACTGAAACAAGAACACTTCCACCTACGAAGGGCACTCCTTTCAATACAATTCCTGCCTCTGTTTCGTCCACTGCTGATTATGCCTCTCCTGCTAATCAATTGCCCATATTCATTCCCAGACGCAGTGGCAGAACCATTAAGCCTCCTTCATATCTTACTGATTTCCATTGTTCTCTCTTGTAAGGTAGTATAAACACCAACATTTTAGTTCCTAATCAATTTAAAGGTACTCCGTATCCATTATCCACTATCCACTTTTATTTCTTATGACAATTTATCTTCTGCTCATAAATTTTTTACTATTAATGTTTCTACTTTAAAGGAACCTTCTTCCTATTCAGAGGCTTCTTCCTATTCAGAGGCCATTAAAGACTCCAATTGGAGACTTGCTATCGACTCTGAACTCCAATCACTTTTAAGCAATAACACTTGGGAGTTAACTACTTTACTTGCCAATAAGAAAGTGATTGGTTGCAAGTGGGTTTTTAAATTAAAATTTCATGCCAATGGTACTATTGAGCGATGCAAAACACACTTTGTAGCTAATGGTTTTAACCAAAATGAAGGTCTTGATTATCTTGACACTTTCAGCCCTGTGGTTAAAATGACAACCATTAGATTACTACTTTCAATTACTGCCATAGAAAATTGGTTTCTTTTTCAACTTGACATAAACAAAGCTTTTCTCCATTGGGATCTAATTGAGGATGTCTACATGAAGGTTCCTCCCAGCCTTCATGTTCAACATAAATCTCAAGTTTGCAAACTTAAACGATCCTTTATGGATTAAAACAGGCCAGTAGGCAGTGGAATATGAAATTATGTTCTTCTTTAAAACAATTTGGTTTTCACCAATCTAAATCTGACTATTCCATGTTTACTTGCTCTACTTTTGTTGGTTTTACTGTCATCCTTGTTTATGGTGATTATTTGCTTCTTGCTGGTGATAACTTGGCTGGAATAAACTCTGTTAAGACTTTTTTTACAAACTGCTTTTAGCATTAAGGATCTTGGTGTTCTTAAATATTTTCTTGGTTTCGAAATAACACGCACTAAAAGAGTTATTTCCTTATGTCAAAGAAAATACTATCTCGATCTTCTTGAAGATACATGTTTGCTAGGTTCGAAATTCCGGTCAACCTCTATGTAATGTTACTATTTTTTGCCAATTGATTGGCAAGTTGTTGTATCTTACAAATGCTCGCCTTGATATTTCTTTTTCGGTTAACAAGTTCAGTCAATTTTTGTCAGCTCCAACTGATATGCATCTGAATGTTGCCCTCCGCATTCTCAAATTCATCAAAAGCAGTCTTGGAAAAGGTCTTTTTTTCCCAGCTAATTCATCTTTCAGCGTCAAGGGTTTTTTTGACTCGGATTGGGGTGCTTGCTCAGACACTAGACCCTCCACTACTGGATTCTGTTTCTTTCTTGGTTCCTCCTTAATTTTTTGGAAGAGTAAGAAACAACCAACTGTTTCCCGTTCTTCATATGAAGCTGAATATCGAGCCCTCGCGCAAGCCACTTGTGAAGCACAATGGCTCTTGTTGCTACTATGTGATTTGCACATTATTCATCCAAAACCAGTTGTTATCTATTGTGACAAAAAGACAACCCTCCATATTGCATCCAATCCGGTATTTCATGAGCAGAAAAAATATATTGAGATGGATTGTCATGTCGTTCGAGACAAAATTCAAGCAGGAATTCTACATCTTATGCCTATATCTACTGCTGATCAGACAACTGATTTATTCACCAAAGCTTTACATCCTTTTCCTTATCTTCGCCTTTTATTCATACTTGGAATGTTAGACATCCATTCCAGTTTGAAGGGGACTATTAGACATACCTAATGTATTTGACTACCTTTGTTAACCCATTTTTATTTGTGTTATAATTAGGATATAGTTAGTTTTGCTTATCCCCTTTTTATTAGGCTTTCTGTTGTAGTAGTTAGACAGTTACATCTTCCTTTGGGTTCAATCTTATACAAAAAAGAGAGAACCCCTCATTTGTTAGTAAGAAAGATGTATTGTAATCAATATAGAGGTATTTTCAGAAATGTCCTCCATTGAATATGAAATTTCCTAACAATATTACTTTTTATAAATAGTTTTAGAATTCTATATATTATGAATGCGAGACTTAGATTTTTTTTCCAATATGATGTATTGCATTACAATTGTTTCATTTTATTAATAAATAAAGATAACTTTGAAAAATAAAATATACTTTCTTTATATTTTGAAGTGAGAAATAGTGAGACAAAATATTATTTTAAATATGATATTTAATATGAGACAAAAATCCTACATATTTATCCTCATGCACACAATCTTTTAGGATCCCTCAAATACTTAAGTGTCCATTTACGAGAGAGAAAGGGAGGAAGAAAAAACAACAACAAAAATACATTTAATATTTTAATTATTAAGTCGTTTATCTCTTTCTCTATCATAAATGGATCCCCACATCTATGAGAAGATCCAAACTCCGATGTTTCATGAAATAGTTATTAAGTATTAGTAATTGTTAGCACTCATAAAAAAAGAGAAACCTAAAAATATAATAAGTTTCAAGACTCAATATGTCAAAGAATCAAAGATAAAAACCAATTTAAGAGTATGTACAAGAATAGTTTTTAGTTAGAGGTCTTTAATTCAATTCATTGTAAAATGTAAATTTTATCAAGGTCTCACATTATTATATATATAAAAAAAATTAAGAGATGTCTCACTCTTGTAGCTCTATCGACCTTTCATGTAGGAAGAATCATAATATACACGTGAATTTTACAAATTGCCAAAAGATTGGTTTTGTGAGGGTATTCATATAAGGATCTTATCTCCTTTTGTTATGAAACCTTGGCACAAATCTAAGGTAAGATCTATTGGAAAAAAAGAAAGATTCATTAAAAAAAAAAAACTTCTAGTTTTTAACAGCTTATGGAACACAAATAGAATTGTACCTTGATAATCATGTCTCAAATCCATTTTAATTTTTGGGTCCCATTTTAAAAAAACTATCTTTAGTTTATTTTATTCATAATTTTTAAAACAAACATTTGTCTCTCGTAGAAATGACCGAAGATAGTATAAAATAACAAATTAGCTAATAAAATAGAATTAACCTAAGAACATTATGAAATGACGCACGTCTCTTCTATCTTAATAAGGTCTTTGATTTAAATCCGAGCTTAAGCATACAACAGCCTTAGAACTGTTAGAGAAAGCTTGGTTTTTTGTACTTGGGTACAGATGATACCCAGTTTAGATAGAAATACAGTGCACCCTATCCTCTTTTCTAAGGGCTATTTATGAGTTCAGGTCAATGAATTCATCCATCATTCATCACCACGTAGGTAAGCCAAGTCTGCATGGCAGTCATGTCATTTTGGTAAGATTATAACGAAAACTTGTGCCTTGGTATATACCTTGATTTATATCTAACGTTGGCAGATACCAGGATTCCGGGATCAAGCAATCCAAACCCACCGTCGGATTATCATCGGACAACTCACATTTTGACTTGATATTTTGTATCTCTCAGAGTGTAAACGGTGTGATCATTGATCAACATCAACAAATCAAATGTTTCATTTTATTGCCTTTAAAAATAAATTCAATCTCTCAACAGGAAGGCGCAGGTGCATAACAACAATCAGTGGCTCGGTGTCAAGATGCTGCTCATGTGCCCAAACTCTACTGCATAACAAATTAACAACAATCACTCAATTATGACAAACTCTCTCCTTCATGGAACTGGAAGTCCAAAAAGGGGATTTAAAATCCTAAGTAGTACTGCTGTTCACAATTGAGTAGCATTTTAAGTCACATTAAGGTCTAACTTATCAAGTTACCTATATGTATGCCTTAAGTGCTTAAAACTAAGCACTTAAAAGAAAAGGAAAGTAAAGATTAATAAGTTGCAACATTTGAGCATTTGTAGTTGCATTATATGAAACTTCCTCCGCCCCTAGATATAGGATTCCATTGAATAAATTGCGCGAATTAAGAAAATTGATAGTATTATTAAATTTGTGGAAAATTGATGCTATTTTACAAGTTGACCCTACAAGAAAGAGAATTAATTTAAGTTGTCATGGTAATATTTATTACAATGGCAGAAAAAGATGCAACGTAATAAAAAATATGTTGGTAAAATAATAATTAATGCAATTGAAAATTAGAAAGGGGTGTTATAAAAAGGAACTAAGAAAAATCTAAAGAGAATCCTATATTCTGAGGGTGATGTCGTATATTTGAACTGGAAAGTGTGAGGCTAATAGCATACATTCCTATGGCAAATGGACAAATGAATATTACAAAATTAGTGACCAAACTAAGAAGCCTCTATTCCCAAAAGCATTGTTAAATTTAAAGCAAGGGAGAGAGCACAGTCAATATCAAATTCTCTGCATTGAAAATTTAATCATTCATCACTAAACTATATATTCAATCAAAATTTCAAGCATTCAGGAACATAGTTTAACTAACCAATCAACAATATATAAAGAAATCAAGAACTCAAGCTGAGAAAACTACTTTCATGTCTGAAAGAGTTCAAATCCCTACTTACATTCTTTTTTTTATATATACTTTGATTGCATATATCTCTCTACCCTGTTAATTCCTTGAGGTCGTATTGCATCGAAAGTCTTTCCACAGTATTTTTACTCAGAACCCCTTTCAAACATAACTCTTTCAACAGGCTAGCTGCTAAATCATTTTCTTCTTCAAAAGCAATCCCTTCAACAAGAATGGTATAGGTTATCTCATTAGGCATGCATCCTTTGTTGACCATCATTTGAAATACCTCAATTGATAAGTCTATTTTATGAGATTTGCAAAATCCAAGTATGAGTGCATTGTAGTTATCAACATGAGGCACATAGTCATGTTCTTCCAAAATCCCAAATATCTCAAGAGCCTCGTCGAACATTCCCTCCCTACACATTCCTCTTATCAAAGACGAGTAAGTATAGGAATCGGGAGTAAATCCGTGCATCGTCATTTCATATAATATCTGAAAGGCTGAATATGTATTCCCTTTCCTACACAAGACTGTAATCACATTTTTGTAGAAATCATGTATAGGGTAGTTTTGTTTTTTACCCAACCTTTCAAATATTAAGAAAGCTTCCTTCCCCTTCCCTTGCTCACAAAACAAGGCAATAGCATTGTACGTTCCTCCGTTAAGATGAAAGCGCCGATTAACCATTTGGTCTAAACACCGAATAACAAGATCCACCTTCCCTTCCTTGCAGAGGCGGGCAATAATCGGATTGTAGCTATTAGCACTCACCTTGAATCCACTCCTTGCCATTTCATCTAAAACTTTGAAAGCTTGTTCTATTCTTCCATGAAGAGAAAGAGAAGTGATCAATATGTTGTAGGTAACAACAGAAGGAGCCTGACCCTCTTCATCCATCTCTGCTAAAAGCTTGTAGGCTTCCTCCCATCGCCCATCATAGCACAGACTCCTCAGCAAAATGTTATGACTCACAACACAAGGTTTAAACCCTTTTGCAGGTAATTCTCTAAAAAGCTCAATAGCTTCTTCAGTTCTACCTTCCTTACACAGTCCAGTCAACAATACATTGTAGCTAACCAAATTAGGCTCGCCGCCCTTTGCAATTATCTCATCTAGTAGCTTCATTGCTTCATCCACTCCCCTTTCCTTATAAGCAGCTTCAAGCAAGATAGAATAAGTAATTGCATTTGGGACAAGGCCTTTCTTTATCAACTTATCTAAAATCTGCATACTCTGATTTAATTTCCCATGCGTACAAAGCCCTTTAACCAAAGTATTATAGGTAACAGTATTAGTTGGAAAACCAAGTCCTTCCATTTTTTCAACCAATTGCATTGCATACCCAACATTGCCTCTCTTACACAAATAATTAACCAAAAATGTATATGAAGCAACATCAGGTATAATACCTGAACCTCCCATAATCTCCATAACCCTAACAGCTTTTCTAGCTTTACCAGATTTGCAAAGATCATACAAAAGCTGAGTTGCTTGAACTACATCAGGCTTATGACCCTTACCAACCATGTATTCTAAGTGAAGAAATGCATCATTGATTCTAATTTCTCTGCTTTTCTGGTCATTCTTCCCAGCTTTCCAATTGGGCAGGTTAAAAACTGAATCTTTGGAAGGAATAGTGATGTGGGTCGAAGCTAAAACTCTAGACAAACGCTTTTTGTTGAAAGTAAGAAAAGTGTGGTTATGAAGATTTGGAACATGAAAATATAAGAAACTGCAACCGTTTCTTTTTGGATTTGCAGGTAAATTTGAAGCCGATAACACTGTATTCAATAGTGTTGCCATGGTTGAAGGATTATGTAATATAATGATGCTAAATTTACATTACATAAATCAACATTATAGATTCGTTCTTCTACTTGGCAATTTTACAAACAGTTTCAGTGCATTTACTGTGATGATGATAATGATAGAGATAGATACTAGATAAAAATGAATTGAGGGAGAATAGAGAGAGG
>NC_021160.2:42383040-42387933 GCF_000331145.2 Cicer arietinum | reverse complement strand
GAAAGAGAGAAACCGCAGTGAATAATTTCGAACACGAGAGAGAGTGATTTTGTGGTCTGAGATGAACTCAGCAGCGTCTGCCACGTTTATTTTTTTGGGTTATCCTAACTTCGGGTGGAAATGAAATAATGAAGGCATCTTTTACACAGAGTTCCCTAATTTCCTAATTTACCCCTTAACTTAAATTACCAGATTCTAGCCTCCGATAGACACCAATACATAAGTTATGTCACTCTTTTCACCAATCATTTATTCTTCAACACTCAACCTCAAATTATTTATATCTATTTCATGTTTTTGGAGTTCAAAAACCCCATTCTTCTATCCATAGACTTCATCAATTCTATTTTTCTTCATTGCAAATGTAATGTAGCTCTAAAATCCTCTTTATTGTCATTTTGGTTGTTAAAGTTTTTGAAGTTCTTTACTGAGTGGTACCAGATTATGGGATCCAATGTTTTATTAAAAACTTATTATTATCAGATTCACACTTCTAAAAAAAACGTAACACATTTAAATTCACGCATCTGGTAGGTGTTAATGTATTCCAGAATTGTTTGTTTTGTTAATAATCGAGTTTTAATTTATGTTAAATGTTTGTAGTTAACTATGGTTGAGCCTGAAGCTGAATCCAAACATTTATCGGTACATGATTTGAAACCTGAGTCCGTAGCTGAACCCAAAATTGAGTT
The DNA here is from genome assembly GCF_000331145.2 of Cicer arietinum. NCBI lineage: Eukaryota > Viridiplantae > Streptophyta > Magnoliopsida > Fabales > Fabaceae > Cicer > Cicer arietinum. The sequence goes on along the minus strand of NC_021160.2, from coordinate 42,387,241 downwards.
TGTAGCTAAAGAAATACATGAGCATGTATCTGACTTGAAATTGAAGGAAAGTACTAATTTGAATCCAAATATTGCAGTGCAAGTGGTGATTGACATTGATGTTGAGATGTACTTTATTACTGATAATAAATATAAATGTCGAGATGATTTTATTGTCTGGGTTCTTCGTCAAGCAACTAAGTCAAGATTTTTGCTTGTAATTACAAAATTTGATCATGGTTTTGATAGAAGAAAACAATTTTTTTGTTTTGGGTTGCAAAAGAGGTAGTATGTATAAAGGAATCAATAAGAAGTTGAAATGCGAAGATACATGATCCAAGAAATGTGAATGTTTATTTAGGTTGTGCAATTATTTCTCGACAACCAAATAATGGAATCTTAGTGTTGCCAGGATCACACAATCATGAGATGGATAAAAAATTAGAAGGTCATCTCGTTGTTGGTCATTTAAATGAGGAAGATAAGGAACTTGGTGAGATGACAAGGAACATGGTCCTACCACAAAATATTCTAATGACTTTGAAAGCCAAAAGAAATGAAATTGTGGCTACAATGAAGCAAATTTATGATGCGCGTCAAAGATACAAGAAGACTATAAGAGGTCCGAGATCAGAAATGTGAAATCTGTTGAAATGTTTGGATGATCGCAAATATGTATACATATATAGAACGATTGATAAATCTGAAACTGAAATTCAAGATATTTTTTTGGCTCATCCTAAATCAGTCAAGTTTTTTTAACACTTTTCTGACTATGTTGCTGATAGACTTGACTTATAAAACAAGTCAATATGAAATGTCGTTCTTTGAGATCGTTGGTATGACTTCAACAGTGATGACATATTCAGTGGGGTTTTTGTTTCTTAGGTTTAAAAAGGAGGATAATTTCATATCTATTGAAGTTTGAAGACAAGATTTCTAAGGTAATTGTGACAGACAAATATACCGCATTGATGAATGTTGTTGCAAAGATTTTTCCAACCTCTACAACTTTAATGTGTCAGTATCATATTTCAAAAAATGTTAGAGCTCGATGCAAGTTGGATAAGAAACAGGTCAAATCGACAAAATTATGAAACACGATAATGAGAGTTTGGGACATTGTAGTGGAATCTATTTCAGAGGTTGCATATGGTGGTGCTGTTGTCAAGTTCAAAAATGTGTGTGAAAAATATCCAAAATTTCTCAAAAATGAATAAAAGATGTGTTGCACTTTGGCAACACAATCACAAACAAAGTTGATTATGCTCATGGTATGTTGAAATGGTATTTATTGGATTGTAGGATAGTTAAGGTGATTTGATGAAGGGTTGGGAAACAATAAGCAATATGATGCAATCACAGTTCACTGAGATGCAACCCTTGTTTGGAAGGAGTTTGAGTGTGTTAGAACACATATACAAAGACAAAGTTTTGTATTCAAAGTTGATGTTTATAACTTCAAAAGCTGGATTGAATTTTATTCATTGCGAAGAAGCACGAGCAAAGGAATGTGATATGGACAACAATGTTGGTCAAGAAACACAAGAAAAAGACGAGTTTAAATTGTGTTTACAGTTTTTGTAAATATTTCGAATGACTTAATACTGAAGTGATAAAACAAAAATGATAAAATAAATGACTCAACAATTTTATCCTAGCTCGCTACTAACCCAATAGCTACGCCCAATCCTTCCCTTTCAAGACTTTAATCCACTATGATTAGAACTTACACTTGAACAGTTGGATGGTCACAATGATTGTGTTCAATCTTCTCACCTCCAACTTTGTATCGTCAAGTTGTTGAGAAAATTGCAGCCATTACCAGACAAAGTTTACAAGTTTTAACAAGTCTTATTAACTTTCAGCTTAGAGCCGTTAAGCCATTGAGGAACACAATCAACCACTACTAGGCTTGGTTACAAATAAAAAATGTTTGTGGGTTTGAGAATTTTCTCTCTAACTAGAACGTATTTGTAATATAAGCTCTAAAATTTTTCTTTCTCAACACTTAGGTAAATTTGACAATTTTCTAACTCAGTATTTTTGCTTGCTGGTTTAAGATTGTTTTCACTTTGAATGAATGTTGTAAGTTGTTGTGATCGAGTCTTTTGTTTGAATTCAAAATCAGGTTCTATTTATAGAAGCATATGCAACATTGCCTTTGTCCTTCAAAGTATGGATGAATGCCCTTCAAGGAATGTTCTTCCTATCCTTCATGGTATAGTTTATTTGTCCTTCAACATTACGCTTCAATGTCTTCAAAATTGTAACCGTTGAGTTCAACTCTAGCTGTTGAGTGTAAAACTAAGACTTAAATTTTTTTTCTAAGTGTTTATTGAGTTTCAATTTTGCGGAAACATAATGTACTTGATCAGAGACAAATAAAAACCAGAGGCATGAACACTAGACCATAGGCAGAAACAACCAGAGGCAGCATCACCATAGGCATAATTACTGGACTAGAGGCAAACACCAGAATCATGATTTCTTGACTAGAGGTAAAAACATCAGAGGCATGATTTCTTGACCAGAGGCAATGATCAGAAGCAATATTATTTGACTAGAAGCATGGACCAGAAGAAGTTTAACTTGACCAGAGCCAAGAACATCAGTGTAACATCCTCTAAATTTACTATTTAAAAATAATTAGAAATTATCAATATTAAAATACATGTGATAATTATTTGTTTTGTTCGACTTACATTAGTTGATAAAGTTGTTAGTAATAATTATCTAGTAGAAGCTAACAATGTACTTGAAATATGTTTCATTTCACCCAAATTAAATCTAGTAAGTGATTACCAACTAAGTCTATATGTTTTATTTGTAGATTATAGTGAGTGACTCTATGGTACGGTCGTCCTTAATTGAATGCTAAATGTGATATGTGTTGTTAACTCATGTTGCACTTAAATAAATTATAAAGGCCCTCGTCATGTTTATTATATCTTCAGAGACTAAGCTTCAGTCTTGATTGTGGTAATTTAAATAATGATTTGCTTTTTCTTCATTACAAATTTCGAGGACGAAATTTCTCTAAGTTGGGTAGAATTGTAACATCCCAAATTTCATAATCAACTATTTTATTAATTAAATAGGATTTTAAAGAAATTAATTTGGTGTTAAAATTATTTTAGAATATATATTGATTAATTTTATGATTAGTTGTCCTTATATGTGTGAGTTTCGTATGGTTTGATAATCGTATATATATTTGATTTAATGAGTAATATAAATTATAAGTATTATGTTTAGTTACTTAATTTATTTTAAAATAGTAATTACTTAAATTACTTTTTATAAATATTAGTTTTGAAATAGTCGTAATATGTTATTAATGAAATTGTGTTAACAAAATTAGTTCTGATAATAGGTGGTTTTATTTAATATAATAATAATAATAATAATAATAATAATAATAAGAATAATAATAACAATAATAATAATAATAATAATAATAATAATAATAATAATAATAATAATAATAATAACAATAATAATAATAATAACAACAACAACAACAACAACAACAACAACAACAATAATAACAACAATAATATTGTCTACTTTCTATTCCTCATTTAGGTCCAATACTAAGAAAAGAATATTGAAACCCTAGCCGCTACTACGAACCCTATTTCACAAACCCTTTTATAAATAAAACCAAAATCCTAACCACCATCACCTCCTCTTTTTCGGAATCAAAAGCTTATAATTTATTTTCCTTGTGAACGACTTGGTGGGGCTTAGAGCTTTGTACTAGGAAGAAAAGTGGCCAAGGTAAGGGTTTTTCCCCACACAAGTTATAGTTAGGCCGTTAGTTGAATGACATGAAATAAATAATCGTGATTACTTGTATTTTAAAAGAAAATAAATGTAGACTAATAAAACTCTGTGAGAATGAATTTAATATTTGACTCTTATGTAGTAAAGTATGAAAATTTATGCGATGTATGATAAACAAAATTTAACTCTTATTATATATATTAGTTGGAGTGTGAATTTTATTGTTATATGTGTTAAAGTGTCAATTTTTACGGCCTATATAATATCAAACTTTTATCTCTATGTGATTGTCCTAATTTTTATCATTATGTGGATGTGTGTATGTGTTCTTAATGATGTGTGAATAAGGTGATGATTTTAAAAAAGTGAATTTTGAATACTCATGGCATAATTCTTAGTGGGCTGTGTGGGAGTATATCTATTTCATACTGCA
>NC_021160.2:42360241-42382474 GCF_000331145.2 Cicer arietinum | reverse complement strand
TGCATCTTCATGGCATGGCATATGCATCTTCGTGGAAGTTGCCTTAGTGACAGGTTTTGATTTTCTGTGTGGAAGTTGCCTTAGTGGCAGGTGTGATTTACTGTGTGGAAGTTGCCTTAGTGGCAGGTGTGATTTTCTGTGTGGAAGTTGCCTTAGTGGCAGGACTATATCTGGATCATGTAGTTTTAGGAGCATTCATCATGCATATGTGTTGATATAAAATTTATTAGTTTGTCATTTTTTCTTTTAAAGTGGGAAGTTTTTACGTTTATGAGTTTTGTGTTATTCTTCTATATGTCTTGCTTTGGTTTGATGGAAAAAAATTGACCCTTACAACAATATTTTCGGTACTAATGAGTTCGAGGAGATTCAAGAGTAGTTAATGAGTATTGACGTGTGGCGAATGCGGGGTAAACATGGGTTTTTCTTTCAAGACGATTTTGTAATAATGGAATTGTCCAATATTTTTTTTAAGTTCTTTTGATCTTTTGTCACAAGCTTAAATGTACTAGAATTCTAGAAATACGGAAGTGGTTTACCTTCCGTTAAGAATAAATGTCTTCATATTATTTTAATTTTGAATAAATATTTTCTTAATGATATTGAATAACGTGATTGTTACTATTTATGTAAAATGAATAAATGTTAATTATTCAAAAAAACAAAAGATTCATAAACTTTTCTACGAAATAAGTATTTTTTAAAGTAACGTTTTGGATTAAAAATCCAGGGCGTTACAATCAGAGTCATGATTTCTTGACCAGATGTAGTGATTAGAAACAACTTCACTTGACCAGAGGCATTGATCATAAGCAGTTTAACTTGACCAAAGACAAGAAAACCAGAGTTATAGTTTCTTGCCCAGAGGTAACGAACACAAGTAACTTCACTTGACTAGAGGCAAGGATGAGAAGCTGCTTCACTTGACCAGAGGTGAAATTACTAGACCAGAAGCAATGACCAAAGGCAAGTTTTACTAGACTAGAGGAAATCACCAAAAACAAGTTTTGCTAAACTAGAGGCAACCACCAGAATCACAAGTAAATGACTAGAGACATTGACCATGTTAGAGTGTTGACTGTTATGAGAGGCATTAACTATTTTCAATGTTGACTTTTGACTAGAGATGTTGACCTTTTCGAAACATTGACTTTTCAATTGAATTTTTCCGTAATGTTGACTTTTGCCAATCCTTTTTTTGTTATTGACTTTTGCCATATTGTTGTCTTTCACCAGAGACAACTTATCAAAGGCAAAGAAAGTCAGATACTTGTTTCATCTCCAGAGACAAACTATTAGAGGCAAATGGTCAAATGCAATTTGATTAGAAGCTTGATTGCTTCACCAAATGCAGACTTTTCGAGAGTCTGTTTTGCTTAATCAGAGGATGACTTTCCCAAAGTCTGTTTTTCTTAATCAGTGGCAAACTTCAACAGATGTATTGAGAATATAATTGAATCAGAATCAGTTGTAGACTTGGCAAAACCTTCTTGTACCACCAAAGGTATAGGCAGTCTAATGTTTGTATTATCAGAGGTAGTACATCAAAGATGCTTTTTCACCAGTTTTGAATGCATAATTTTTTTATGTCTTTTTGACCAATCACCAGAGGATATATTCTAATATCCTACATATTAATTGAGGTCTTGGAACTGCGCATTTAAATGAAACATTAGTGCCTAAAATTGTTTCCACAAATTTATTTTATTATCATAAAAACAAGTAGGATCTTTTGTATTTAAATTCAATTTTGTAATCACAATCTCCACCTTTTTGATGATGACAAACATCTAATTTTGTGAATAATTTTTAAATTAAAAAAGTTCAGCAAGACTCCCCTTCAGAAAATGCATGTCTGATTTGAAACTGAAAACAATATTATGGCAGTTTATAAAAATAGTTTTTCAAATATATATCTTCTCCCCGTTTTGTCATCACAAAAATTGTAAAGAAAAACAGTAAAAAATTTCATAAACTGAAATCTGTCAAATTATTACAACTGTTTTAATTGAATTTAGTTTTACCAGAGACACAAAAAAAAAAATTCAATTTTATCAGAGGCAAACAAACATATATTTAACATTATATTTTAATTAAAAGCATACAAAACAATTTTTTAACGTCAAACAGTTATAAGCACATAACTCTGATTTTTAGAAACAAATGAAGATGCTCAAAATTCAGGTTGTCCTTAAAAGCTTTAAGATGCATAAAATTCAGATTTTATGTTTTGCTCATACAATAAAATAGAATTCTCAATTAACCATGCTTGCTTGAAAATAGAAAACGAAGAACGTTCTTGGTTTTTACCAGAAAATGGAGAACGTTCTTAGTTAGCTTAAAATCATAAATTCAGTTTATGTGTTTTAATTTAAATGATTAATCAGGCTTAATAAATAATGAGATAAGAGAAATAATACCACACATGAATTTATCTTAGTTCACCCAACTCGGGTTACATCCAGTCCTCACAACTGTGAGATTTTCCACTAAGTGTTCAAAACAAAGAACTTTCTTGGTTTTACAACACCTAGCTCAGATCAACATTTATTTGTTACAAATTAAATTTTTTCCACCCAGAAAGAGATTAATTAGGTCACCTATCAACCTTGATATGATTTCTTACAATCTACCCAAACTATATTAAACTCTTATAGTTCGAGTTTTACAATAATGATGAGATTGTTTTGATAGAATCTGATATGTCTCAAATCTTGTTTGAGATTTCATTCTTTACAAAGAATTCAGTACAAAATAACAGAGTAATGAAAAGTGATCAAACTGATTCTTCTTTGAATAATGAGAGAGTTTCAAGTATGTGAATATGAGTGATTTTTTAGAGACTTGTTAGCACTTGAAATTCTGTTATTTCCCTGAGCAATGAATTTCCTTTTATATGCGTTTTAGAGAAATTAATAATGGTCAAAGGAGATGTTGGTAATGTTTTGTCAGCTTTGAACAAAACCAATATATATGAATAAATATATTTCAGCATTTGGACACTTTTTGAAATATGTTTGACTGGACTGATTTTTTCGTTCCTGATTAGATTTCTCTTGTGTTTAATGTTCCTTTATACTTCAGATATATTTGTTGATGTCATTGCTTTGATCAGGAGTTTTGATTATGTCAAAACAACTTAGAGAATGATGATGAACTTTTGTAGAATGTTTAATGAAAATTCTAGAGATTGATTATGTCAAAATAGCTTGGAGAATGATGATGAGCTTCTGCATAATGTTTTATGAAAATTCTGGTGATTGATGATCAATCCGGAGTCATAGTCTTTGAACTTGCTAGAGATTGATAATCAATCTTGATCATTCTGGATGTCTTCCTAATTAATCTGGATGTTTTGTACCTTTCAAGATCGTTTATCTTTCTTGACAGTTTAAGCTGAATAAGGTTCAGATCTATTTGGTCTTGCTAATTTGTGATCTTCTCTATTTGTGATTCGAGTAGTTTCTTTGGATCTGATCATCTCAGTTTGTTCTTTGTCAAGTACTAATAATATAGATGTAAAATCCAGAGACTAAACTTTCTTTGAACTAGTGGAGATTGATTGATCTTGGGGCTGTGATCAGTCTTGTTCCTGGAGAACATTCTCCATTTTTACATATTTTGTGCATAATGTTCTCCTTTCTTATCTGTTTAGTTTTTATCTTTTATTGCTAATTTCTTTGTTTTGCTTGAGTCCTATCTTTGAATTAATCTATTCAAAAGCACAAGTTAAATTAACATAGCATTTAGAATCATAATTAATATTCTTAATTAAGATTTGTTTATTTTCATCAGAACTATATATATATACAAACTTATTACAAATAAAAAATATTTGTCAAATACATGACATACAACTTAGAAAACATAAATTCAATTGTTACAACAACAATCAATTGATATAAAGACAACAAAAACTTCAACGTTCATCCCTAACTGTCTATTGAAACTACAACAACAACAAAAACATAAACAGAAAAATAAAAAATATAAAAAAAATAAACATAAACATTAAAATAAAAAATATGAAAACAAAAAATTTATCTTTTGATGATTAAGAGTTGATGAATCAAAAAGTGATGTTTTAGTGCGGATTTGAGGTAAGAAAATTATATTTAGTTGAGGTTTAAAGAGTTTTTGATGAATATTTTCTGAATGATTAGTATGAATGACATATTGTTGCAACATTTGGTAGAGTTTCAAATGATCAAAAACTTTCAATTGAACTAATTGTTGTCAAAATTGAGATAAAATACTAACGATGCAAATATAATGTAAATTAAAGGACAAAATCGAGGTAAAATAAACTTAAAATAATTAAGCAAGAATTGAGTTAATCTTATAAGTATTTTTGCCTAAAAAAACTAAATTAACATTTTGGGCCTCTAAAATGTAAAAATTCCTAAAAATTATAAATCAGTATTTACGCCTCTAAAGTCTAGAAAAATTTACATGGTACCCCCATAGTATTTTCAAAATGCCAAAATTACCCTCGATTTTTTATTTTTTTATTTTACTATTTCACAAATTCAGAGTTAACTTTTTTTCACCATTTAATCATTTCTGGAGTTGTAACAAAGATTTCCGATAGGTGCAAGTTTTCCGGTAACTTCCGGAAAACTTTTTAGAAGACTTTCGGTACACAGACTATTTTTGGTAAACTTTTTACAAGTTTTCCAGTACATAATGTTTATACTGGAAAACTTTAAACAAAGATTTATGATACATAAAGGAAAAAAAGTGTGTATCGGAAAATTTCATTCACAAGTTTTCCGGTCCACACCTATTTTTTTTTAAGTTTTTTTAATTTTATTAAGTTTTTTTATGGATAAACCGCTACTATTATTGGATAAAATATGCGTCGATACTACAACTATTTTTGACACAGGTCAAGTATGAATAATTAATATTAATATTAATATTGTAAAAATAAATTATTGTGATTAATTGTAATTTATTTTATATTTTATTTCAGATATTTGATACAAAGGACGTTGTTGTGAATTGGGCTAAAGAAATCGGTATAAAAAATAAAGTTATTGTTATCATCAGAAAATCATATAAAGAGACAGTAGAGAAAGGAAAGAGAAAAAATTAATATTAGGTTGTGACAAAGGAGAAAAATACAAGTGTGCTGCTAGTTCAACTCGAAGTTCAACAAAAAATGTGATTGTCCTTTCAAGTTTAGATCAAAACTATTAAAAGATGGTTCAGGATGGACAAGTAAAGTAATTTGTGGAGTTCACAACCATGAATTACCTGATATTTTGGAGGGACATGCATTTGTTGGACGCTTAGATGAAGAAGAAAAAAAAACATGTTCATGAGTTAACAAAATATAATGTTGCACCAAGACACATATTACTCTCATTGCAAGACCGAGATAAGAACAATGTTACTAAGATCTCACAAATATATAAACAGAGGAGTATGATTCGATTGCACGTGAAAGGTAATAGAACAGAGATGCAACATTTATTCAAGTTAATTGAAGATGCAAAATATGTGTGTTAGAATAGAAAGCGTGAAGACTCCGATGTTATGAGAGATATTTTTTGGGCGCATCCAGATTCAGTGAAGTTGTTGAATTTGTTTCCGATTGTGTTGATTATGGACAATACTTACAAACCCAATAAATACAAAAGGTCATTACTTGAAATTGTTGGTATGACATCAACAAAGATGACATTTGTAGTTGGATTTGTTTATTTGGAATGTGGGCTGGAAGAAAACTTTTGTTGGGCATTGAGAGGCTAAAAGATTTGTTTGTTACACAAACAAATTTCCTCAAGCAATTGTGACAGATAGAGATCTTGTGTTAATGAATGCAGTTGATATTGTTTTTCCACATGCTGTTAATTTCCTTTGTCGATTTTATATCGACAAAAATGTTGGAGAAAAATGCAAGCAATATGTCTTAAAGGATAGAAAAAAGTCAATATTGAATATGTGAAAAGACATTATGTATTGCAAAGATGAATAAGAGTATATCACACGCTAGCACATGTTTGGGCAATCATGTGTCGATAATAAAGTGTTCGTTGACAATGTCAAAGAAACTTGGTTGACTCCTCATAAGGAAAAATTTGTTGAAGTATGGACAAATGGAATGATGCATTTGGGGAACACAACGACTAACATGTATGTAATGTGACTCTAAAACTTTGATTTTATAATTTTATTATATATTGTTGAATTGTTCAATGGTGACAATTTATATGTAATGATAGGGTTGAGTCATCTCACTGGAAACTGAAGTTAATGTTGGAACACAACATGAGTGATATGTGTAAATGTTGGGAGGCTATGAACAACATGATAAGGTTGCAACATAAAAAAATCAGGGGCTCGTTTTAGAAAAGTTTCTATAAAAAAATCGGTTTTATCAGAGATTAAATACATTTGTATCAAGAGAAGCTCAAAGACGTATTGCTGAAGAATAAGAGAAAATTGAGTGAGTGAGTATTGACAAATTTGTATATGGGTGCTCTCTCAGAAGGACATACAGGTTACCTTGTGCTTGTGAATTGGCACAATATAAATTGATGGGTGAACCAATTTCTCTAGATTCTGTGCATATTCAATGGAGAAAATTAAACATGGAATGTGAACTCATCCAAGACACAAAAGATGGATCAAAGTTGGATATATCTACTGAAATGAATGTCTTATAGAAATGCTTTCGATCCCTTGATGTTATAGGAAAACGAGTGGTGAAGAGTAAAGTGTGTGAACTTGCTTTTCCAACTACAAGTTCAATGTGTCCACCACCTAAAAAAGTCAAAACCAAAGGACGAGTGAAGAGAGTAAGGGTAAAATAATCAAATGGTCTTATTTTGCAGTTAAAGATGAAAGATGGATTTCCAATGCTGGACATTGCACCAGGTTGGAAGCAATATCGCACCGATGAAGCAACTTCTTGGGCAATAGCATATACAGGACGTCTACAATGGGGGTATTTATTAAATCGTTTGCCACGTGTTACCCAAAATCCACCTAAATAACTCGTAGATGCAATTTTATTAGATGAAGCTTAATGCTTTAAAACTGTTACAAAATCACTTGTTATTAATTAAGTTTAGTTTACTGTTGTTCGATTTCATCTTGTAATTTATTTATTTTATTTTTCTTATATTTCATCACAAACAATATAAAGTAAACGACATAACAATAACACCTAAAGTAACCGACATAACAATAACGCATAAAGTGTTTATAAAAGTAACCAACATAGCAATAACGAATAAAGTATTTAAAAAAGTAACCAACATAACAATAACGCATAAAGTGTTTATGAAAGTGCTACTACATAATAATAATGCATAAAGTGTTACTACTAACTAGTGTGACTACGCGATAAATACAAAGCTTTATAAAAGTGAATATACAGCTCATCATCCGGACTAACTTCATGTTCATTCAACCTCTGTTGTATAAGATCCCCGATCTACCGTAGAATAGGTGGCAACTGTGAACTAGAAGCATCTGCAAGTAGTCAGGACACTATAATGTGGGACTTGGGGTACACCATCTGGTCGCATTAGCAGTGGATGAGACACCTGATAGAACCACTATAAATATCCATTTTGACACTCAAATGGATATGTAGCTGGACGTAGCTTGTGAAATATCTCGGTGACTGGCGTCACATATCCCAACCATTCCACATCTACACCAAATAATCTAGAAGGATTTGGAGGTGGCGGTGATGGAATATATTGGATATATCCAAATTGTCTCAAACACCTCTTTAGCGGATATTTCACTACTATGCTGCATAAGCGGAGGTGACCAGTATAAATCATGATATCATCAAAGGGAATGACATCTCTATGATTCTCCCATGGTCTCCATATGACATCTGCATGTGTCAATGCGTCAATCATATGCCTGTACTCATGGGCCTTGTGCTTACCTTGTTTATAGCACCATCTATCCATTCAGACAAAACATTCTACGTGAACACCTTGGTCACCTTTATTACAAATATTTAGAAAATATCCGTAAATCCAACACTGTTGCAAATAAAAATAAAAAAAATTAATAATTAACAATAAATAATAATCAAAAAATTAAACATAAAAATAAATAAATAAATGATATACAAATAATTAAACATAAAAACAACTAAATAAATGATATACATAAAAATTAATAATTAATAATAATTAACATAATATTTAATAATTAAAATTAAATAAATAAATGATACCCAAAGCAGCATCATATATCCACCTACCTGTTTGGTGTCATAACAGCTGACATCTGAGAGGTAGTCATAAAGGACTACGAGTGCAGCAGTACCCCATGCGTATTTATTTGTACCGTCTAAATGTCTGAATAAAGGAATGTACTTCGCATCAACTAGAGTATAACTCTTATCAGTTAAAATAATACTCCCTACTAAATTCAATAGATACACTCTAGCAGCACAGTCAAATCTCTATGTTGCACACTGTCTTCTGAAGACCTCTTTCAACCAATCCAATATATAGTGTGCACCTCTAGCCTTTTTGGTCTCCTCCCATATCTCTTTTGAAGTCACTCCTAATAAAATCATGGCAAGATTACATGCCATTACTCTAATTACATTGAGTGGACAATATAACTCACCCCTAATAGGCAATCCCAGAAGATTGACAACATCATCCAAAGTAATCGTCATTTTATCAAATGACATGTGAAATGACGATGTCTCAGAATGTCATCTTTCCATAAGCGCATAAATCAGGTTGTTGTCGATCATCTTCAAACTACCCTATTGTTGATGGGTTCAATCCTGACAAATTCATCCAGTTCTCTATGGGTCACGGGAGTACTGGTGGGGCAAATCACAGTCTAGTTGAAACATGATGACAATATCGTGTAAGGACAGACAAATCATAAGGTCCTCCAGGATACCGTGTGAGCTCACCAGGTCCCTGAGCTCCATCATGCCCCTCCTCCATATGTTCTCCCTCATGAGAAGGTGCAACATCCACCTGCTCATGTACCTCATCCTCCTCACGCACTATAGGAGACTCCTCCTGTTGATGGAAAGGAAATAAACCATGAAGGGCCAAGTTATATGCAGGTGGGTTATAGTTTTGTGCTTCAACTTCTAACCATTGTTCCACTAGACCCCTTTCTTCTATTGTTTTTCCTAGCAATTCAACACCTTGGGATCTATATTTTTCAGCATAATATCTCATTATTGCTCGAGATTCTGCACAAATAGATTCATTAAAAGCACTAAAATCAGCAAGTAATTAAAAATAAAAATTAGTCACATCTGAGATAAATCGATGATCATGATCTCCCTCATCATCGTCTTCAATTATCACTCGTCTTCTTCTCCTTGAAGTTGTCGGTCGAATCCTCTCTGGAGGATTCATCATGGATGATGTAGAAATATCAGTGTCACGTGTCATTTGTATGATTTTACCGTCTCTTCCTCGTGCGCCCACTGAAAAATAAAATAAAATAAAAGAATCACAATTAGTTATAAAATCATACTTAATTAAAATTAAAAAATTAAAAAAAATAATAATATAACTTCCTCACATTTGTTTTCTGGAAAGGTTAAAAGGGGAAGTGGTAAATTTGTTGGAGTTTTATTATTTAAATGAGGGCAAAAACGTCATTTCCTTACTTATTTGGGGGTATAGATATAATTAGGGGTATGGGGTAAAATTTAAATCATGTTCGAATTGATTAATCCAAATACCGATAAAAAAAATTTGAACGTGGGAGAAAAAGCTCTTTATTTTTTATATAATGTGTTTGGGACACCTTCTAATAGGTCGTTTGTAGTTACATATTAATTAATGAATATGTTAGTCAATCCATCTCATTATTTATTTTAATATAACTCATTGAAGTTCAAATTCAATTCAAATTAACCATTCAAATTTGAAGATATTTGATTCGAATACTGGATTTGGTATTTTGAATCTTCGAAGATTTTAAAAAAACTTTGTAGAAATATATTGATTTTTTTAAATTTTTTTTAAAAAAAATCTAGATTCCTAAGTTTGAATTTAAATATTCCTCAACCAGACCCTACTACTTGTTCCACTGTAATTTCAGCTTTAACCACCGATGGACTTCCAAATGAGGCCATAAAGCTCTATGCTTCGTTGCGGGCACGTGGGATCAAACCCCAAAAGTCGGTGTTCTTCGCTGTTGCCAAGGCTTGTGCTGCTTACGGTGATGCCTTGAGAGTTAAGGAAGTTCATGATGATGCGATTCATTCAGTGTGGGGTGATATATATATATATATATTTCTGTTTTGATATGCCGAAAAAGTAGATTCAGAGTAGGGGTGAGAATAAGTCAGGCTAAGTCAGACTTTGAAAGGTTTGAATCTAACCTACGATTATTTTTTAGGCATAAGTTTGGCCTACGGCCTATCATAGGTTTTTTTCCGGCCTGATCTGACCTTTTTAAAAGTCTGGTATGAACTAAAAGTCTATTTAAAAGTCTTATTCACATTAAAATATTTAAATGTTCTACTCATACAACATGATATCTATATTTATTAAACAAAAAATATCTACATACTAATATCAATGTATATATCTATATTTATTAAACAAAAAATAATTTTTCTAATAAAATCATTTTAAATTTTTTTTGAAACAAACATCTTTTAAATCCTAAAACATAATTTTTGATTTCAAAGAATAAATTTTTTTCTGAAACAAACGCACCCATTATTACTTCTCAAAAAAATATAAAATGAGTGATCGATTAATTGAATGGCTACCGAATATAGAATATTACCAAATATAAAACGACTACCGAATATGGAATGACTACAGAATGATTGCATAATTGATAAAATTTAAAATAGGAAATAATATTATTAATATAATAATAAAAAATAACATTAATAAATAATAAAATATATATAGGCCACCCTGACTTAATAGGTTTTTTATAAGCATGAGACTGACTTATTTAAATAAATAAGATTTAAAAATAGCCTGAACCTATTCTTTTTATTAAATAGGTCAAGTTAGACCCGACGACGTAGCATATTCCCATCCTTAATTCAGATACGCATGTCTCAAAAGGATGAAAAGATAGATTCCAGTATAACAACAACCGTGGTTTATGGCTGCTATTGCATCCGTAGCTACTGATTTCTTGAGCTTCTGATGTTAGAAACAGAACATTGCAATTGAATAATTTAAGAATGGTCAACTTTCATTAATTACACAAAGATGTACAAATTAACAAATAATATACAAGAGAATCTCTCAAAATAAGGAAAAATAATTAATAATCTAAGGAAAGTGTATCAACATATTAAATAGATAAAATAATTTTAATTATGTATATAATATTAATTGCAATTAATATTCACCCTTCTCACAAATAGATGTTCGTTGACCGGATCAGAAAAAATCGACCGTATAATTTATTTGAATAAATCACTTCTATTTGAGGAAGAATTATCCACTATTGATCTAATTTAAAGCATCATTTACAAACTTGTAATTTGATAGTAGATATTTATTTATAATTTAAATATTATATCATACATAAAAATAAAAATAAATTGATCTATTAATGAGTATCAAATAATCATTGAATTAAATGAAATTTGATATGTGTTAGTAGGCTTGCTATCAAACATGTGTATGTTATGCTCGAATAATTAGAGGCACATATTATGTACATAGGCGTGTTGTTATCAGGTAGTTATTAGAAGTTATAATAGCTACAAAATAATCTCATAATTATATATCTTTTGTTGATTGTTACACAAAGATTTATTAATGCATTCATATGTGCATTATTCATTTAATATAATAAAAAATATGATAATTAACTGGCGAATTTCCCAGGCTAATCTAGATGGATTTCTATCTGATCAACATCAGTTCAGGGGCAAAATGTGATTAAGTAATTTGCTCCACCAGAGCAAGTAAAGGTGCTAGTTTTATCATCAAAAGCATAGCTATAAGCTTGAGGGCATTGTGTCTTAAAAATCTTTGAATAACTTGTTGGTGGACACTTATCAGGTGAAGCAAAATCTCCACTACAACAATACCGAGGTTGATTAAAGGCCAAACATGCACTCTTGCAAGCAATCACATCTCCCTTTGACCCTTTAACTGCAAAATTGTTAGGACAAACTTTGTTCACATTAGCAGGGCAGCTAGTTGATCGACAGTCCTCTGCACCTCCTTGTGGTGTTACCGAAACCGGTAGATTGAAACCATCAACAAGGCTAACATCATAGAAATCTTTTCCACCATCAGTTGCAAGAGTGTATTCCACAAGAGTAACTGGAGGGATTCCACCGGCTCCATTGCATGATAACTGACCAGATGCACAATCACCAGTAGCACAAGTAAATTTGCCATCTCTGGTTGAACATTCTGTTCTGGCCCAGAATCTACCACTCCATGGAGCAGAGATTTTAACAGTGGATGAAGCTTTGGAGGCTAGCTCAAAACCGGTGGAAGCTGATTGTGAGCCTCCACCACCAGTCAGAGTAGCTGGCCATATAGTGTATGGACAATTGTTTTTGATTGTGAATGTTGCTGAGTTAGCTCCTGCATATATACATGAATGTGTTAGTTAATTCAAAATCTAAATTTCTCTTAGAAAGAAAGAACATCACAAATAGAGAAGATATGTTAGAAATAAGAACTTGCCTGAGAGGAAAAGGGCTGATAAGACCAGCAGAAAAAGTCCACCAGCTTCCATTGCTCAATGATTTTGAATTTTTATGAGCTGCTTGATTGTTTTGGATGTGATATAAATTTTACCACAATATGTATATATATAGGACTCCTTCGGTGGTGATGATGTAATAATAATTGAGACAAGAGTTAGATAAGGAAATTATAAAGTGATATATCAATCAATTAAATAGTGTTTGATATGTGTCGCTGACTATTGGATTGTGTGAGCAGCTCAATTGCTGAAAGTTTCAAATATTTTTTTATTTATAATATAATAAAATAAGGTTGAATTTTTTTTTGGTCAAATATATTTTTAAGTTTTATAAAATTAAGATATTTTAAGTTTAGTTTTTTATTTTTTTTTTCAGTTTTAGTTTTTATTTTGATTTTATAAGACTTTTTTGGGATTAAACATATAATTCTTTTTTTACAATTTTTTTTTAAAGTAGGGTCCTTTTTTGGAATTTAAACATATAATTCTTTTTTACATCTGTGGTCCTTTAACTTAATTTTAGGTAACGTTTTAGTCCTTTATCTTTTTTTTTTTCCGACTTGATCCTTTATTTTAATTTTAAGTGACAATTTGATATTTTAAAATTTCAACAATGTTATCCTTTTTTATACAAAAATTCAAAAAAAAAATTCAATCAAAACTCATAAATTTAATTATATTCTTCAATATAAATCAAATTTCATCAAATTCGTAACGCAAATCTTCAAATAAACTCATATTTTCATACTTTATTTGATATTGTTAGGAATAAAGGACTAAATCGGGAGAAAAAAAAAAGATAAATGACTAAAACGTTACCTGAAATTAAGTTAAGAGACCACAAATGTAATTTAGCCTATAATAAAATAAGGTTGAATTTTTTTTTTGGTCAAATATATTTTTAAGTTTTATAAAATTAAGATATTTTAAGTTTAGTTTTTAAATTTTTTTATTCAGTTTTAGTTTTTATTTTGATTTTATAAGACTTTTTTGGGATTAAACATATAATTCTTTTTTTACAATTTTTTTTAAAGTAGAGATTAAAAGTAAATAAAAAAATTTTAGGGTCTAAAAATTTGAAAATATTTTTATAGGAGCTAAAATAAAATTTTGAAATTTTATAGGGATGAAAATTTATTTTACCTTTTTTTTAATTACTAAAACTATTCTTTCTTTTTATTAAGGATCTAATTTTTAAAATTAGAAAATATCTCAAAAAAGTTTTAGACAATTTGATGCATGTATAAAACTGGAAAAGTTTCAATTTTAACATTTTTTTTATTGTTCATAATATTAATATTTTCATAATTAGTTTATAGATAGTAGTTATTTAAAAAAAATATTTGTATGTTTTATTTTAACTTAAATTATGTTTTCAAATGTGTCCTTAAGTACTAGCTCAATTAATAAATACCGATATTATTGAATTGAAGATCTTGTCTCAATTATGTAAGTTAATTGCGATAGAATTTACCATCTTTTTTAATATAACAAAAAAATTATGTTTTTGAAGGTAAATGGAGAGAAACTTGAGTCCCGTTATATATAAAAATAATAAAAATATTGTTGACGTTTTTATTGTTTCTAAAAATCAATAATCATAAACTTAATTGGAAAAATAAATAAACTTAGGATTTTTCTATAGTAATTAATAGAAATTGTTTATTAACAAAATAGATAAAAATCAATAATCACAAACTTAATTGGTGAAATAAATAAACTTTTGGATTTTTGTATAGTAACTTAGGAATATATTATACATGGACAAGCATTAATAGAAAAATATTTTAGTAAACAAAGAAACATCAATTAAGATAATATAATCGACCTATTCCTTTTGAACTTCTTTTTGTTGAAAAAAAATTATATATGAAGTATAAATGTTACTAGTATTACTTTTTTGTAATTTTTATTCGAAACATACTATTAATTTTTTATAAAAGTCACAACCTACCAATTGAATTAGTTTTTTTTTAAGAAAATAGTAAAAAAAATCAATAACTAATAACTTAATTGGAAAATAAATAAACTGAGGATTTGTTTATAACAACTTAGGAATATATATTATACATTTTTTGACTACATTTTTTGACTCAGTAATATATTATACATTGACTTGCATTACTTTCAATTGATTATACGCCAGACCTGATTGCTTTTTTGAATTTTTTTTCCTTTAAAAAATTGGCTATGAAATAATATTGTTATTACAATTCATTTTTCATAAATGCCACAACCCATCACAATAGAGTATTCTCACCTTACTTCACACAATCTTCCATTTTATACTCATTGTAGCTTATATTTTAAATTTCATCCAAAAAAAATAAATAACCACTTTTCAACTCTATGCATACCGACAATAGTTAATGTTACCTCACTTCACACACATCTTCCAATTTTATACTTATTTTATCTTATTATTTTAAATTTTATTATTTTTATTATTTATTTTATTATCTATTCTAATTCTGACATATATAATGTTTATAAAAAGAAATGCAGCGAGATAAATTATAATTTTAATTTGTATTATTTTAATTATTTATTTTATCATCTATACTAATTTTGACGCATATAATTTCCAACAATATCAAATTCATCAAATAAAGAATAAAAATATGAGTTTATTTAAAGATTTAAGTTATGAATTTGATAAAATTTGCATTATATTGAAGATGATAATTAATTTTATGAGTTTTGTTGAAAATTTTAATGAATTTTTTGAATTTTTATAAAAGAAAATGATAATACTGTTGATATTTTAAAATATAAAAGATCAAATTATGATTTAAAATTAAAATAAATGACTAAATAAACATAAAAAACTAAAACATACAGGGCCTATATTATATAGTGAGAAAGTAATAGCAAATAGTCAAATATAATAATATATATGAAAGGTAATAATTTAATATTTTTTCTAGTATATTGTTAATATATATATATATATATATATATAATAGAATTAGAATGGATATTAAAATAATAATAATAATAATGCAATGAAATTTTAAATAAAAAGATAAAAGAAGTATAAAATTGGAAGATGTGTGTGAAGTGAGGTGACTAGTATGCATAAAGTAGAAAATGATTAAAAATATTTCTTTCTAAAATTTTAAATAATAAGATAAAATAAGTATAAAATTGGAAGATGTGGGTAAAGAGAGGTAACATGAAATATTGTCGGTGTACATGAAGTTGAGAAGCTATTAACAAATATTTATTTTTATGAGTTAAATTTTTCCTCAAAATTATTCAAGTGTCAATCTTTTAAAAATGGATATTTTTGGTTTTTTTACTAGTGATTACTTTTTTTATATTTATAGTTGATTATCAACTCAGCCCAAATCATTCATCAAATCGTCATTTATGTATGCAATAACACACATCATGATGAACTAAACTCAACACCATAATCAATTATCACAATTAATACTTTATTATAACATACTTCAATAATATATACATCTTAATAATTTTGATATACGTTTTGTAGTGCCCTGAATTTTTGATCTAAAAATTACTTAAAAATATTTATTTTTTTTTAGAAATATTTATAATTTTTTTTCTTCTTATGAGTAATTTATCATGTAATAATTTGAAGATGTGTTAGCAAATGATTTGATATATATTTTTTTTAAATGAACGTAATGCAATTTACTAAAATATTATTTATTTATTTGCAAAATTAATATTTCAGTTGTTAGATCGATATTCATTCATGCTCCAAAATAAAATAAACTCTCTTTAAGTGAAATTCAAATTAAGCAGTGTTAACTAAAATTAATGACAATCAATTATTTATTAACAAATTAAATTTCACTTTCGCATTTCTATTAAAAGTTAATGATGAAGAGTAAATAACTTTACAATGTAGCACAAAAATTTTAATAATACAAAATATTATTTTTAAGTAAAAGTCTCATTTTCCCAAGTGTGCGTGCACCAATCAAACATCAATAATGCAACTCTCTTTGAGATCATTAATGTTGGTGTAAGGGGTCAGTTCATCTCACGACAAAAATTAAACCAAATAATAACTTAACAGCCATAAAATATAAATATAAAATCTTTTCTTAATAAATGATTTAAAGTTGTTTATTTAATAGTTCCCAAAGATGTATCAAAAGTCATAAAATGTATCTAAATAAATCAAATAGCAACTCACCATAGAGCAAATGATTAAATCAAAATAAAAATAACAACAAAATGTATACAAGTTATGCGTGCTCCTAGACATATATGATCCGGATACAACCAACCACACAAGCGTCCACAAAGATGCATATGATATATCATAAAATAATAATGATACTCAAAAGATACATGTCGCCATCCACTTAAAAAATCACACAAATCACAAGATACTTAGGTAACCACAGAGATAACAATATTTAAAACACAAATCACCGGTCACTTAGGCAACCACAAAGATGATAATATTTAAAACACAAATCACCAGCCACTTAGGCAACCACAAATATTACAATATTTAAAAAACAAATCACCAGCCACTTAAGCAACCACAAAGACATAATATTTCAGATTAAATTTTTTAATCATGTAAGACATCAAATTTATATTTTCATGAATGTTCATAGTTAGAACTCAATAATTTAACAACATCAAATATGCACGTCAACAAATATCTCAAAATCACCACTTTCATTTTAATAATCCATAAGATTTGATTTGAGTACTTGCTATTGATAAAAATTAAAACTCATATTACCAAGAATACAATAACAATAGAAATTTTATTCTTTTCACTATAAAGTCTTCCGCATTATAAAAATAAACTTTACATTAATACATTTCAATAAATCAATTTTCTCATATTGTCAAAATTAAAAATATAAAATTCTCATCAATTTCCTCCTAACACATATATTGTTCATAAACGTCGAATTTAAAATACTCAAAAAGTCAAGACTTAATATCAAGTACATCATAACACACATATTACTAATGATATCATCATAAAAATTATAATTTTATAATTAAATATTTTAAAACAAGTAAGGCGTTAAACATTTTCACTACAAACATATTTATTAAGGGATAATAATAAAATAGAAATCTAGAATTAAGTTCATCAAGATAGATGTATTACCCCAAAGAAACAACCAAAATATTATAATTAATTTTTTTACGACAAAAATAAAACCATCCTTTTTATTTTAAGACATCCAGACATCATATCAATATCCTACGAACTGCTAATTTAATATCTAGCCTAACTATGCATGGGGAAAAGCCTTTACCTTGAACGTTTTCCTTCCACGTAACACTATGTAGCCCTTGAAAAATCTCATAAAGATGAAGGAACGAAAGCTTAGAACTTCCAAAAGAAAGAGATGGAATGTGTGGATGGTTGTTTGAGGGACTTAGAAAATATTTGACATAAACAAAATATAATGTTGGGAATGCTGTGTGAGATATGGGTGATTAGTTGCAAGTTTTATCGTATTCTATGAGTAAGAGGTGTATGAGACTAATATGGAGACGTGAATCTCATTGGAGGAAGAGAATGATTCTTCTCATTGAGGTTAATTGCACACATTAATAAGGTATTCAATTGGAATAATATCATTCAATGACCAACCATTATGAATTAATTGACATTCATGTACTTATTATTGTTCGTTACACATTTGAATGGATGTAAAGTAGAAAACACACGGTTCTATAACTCAATGCTATTAAAAATAAAATATAGTTATCAAAACTAGTAGCGTGACCGATTAAATTTTGACCGAAATTGACTTGGTCATTGTTCACTTAAAAAAAAAAAATTCTCCTACAAGTTTTAATTAATTACTAACAAAACCTCAATAATTAATTAATTAATTTATATAAATATGCTTCATCAAATAAATAAACATTAAAGGAACAATTATCTTATTATTGTCACACTAAATTAATTAAATAGAATATATAAATAAAACTTAGGATTTTCACTAACTCTATTATCTCCTAGGTCGAATACTTATTTGGTCTAAAATAAAACTAATAAATGATATAACTTCTATAAATTATAATTTAATTAAATAATTCAACTAATATTTTCATCAACTAAAATAAATCAAGTAAAACAAAAATATCACTACAGGTCACGCATAAAAAAAATAAAGTCAACATATCTAACACATCAATTTCATGATTATCAAAACTAATCAAATAAACAAAATACGCAGTTGTCCACGTAGAAAATAATTATGCCATAAATCGTTCTAATGTAATCATTATACTATTTTTGTGTGATCTTTCTATCCATTATCGTTAATTATTTGCACACACAAATCATACTCCATTATAAACTAATTTATTTTATTTACTTCTAACATATACAGAACATTATAGACATTTTGTTTTAACTAAGCTTGATCATGAGTTAATTTAAATTAAACACATGAATCAAAATTTTAAAAGGATCACAATTCAAATCCATTTTCTTGTGATTAACATTGTTACTTCACTAGTTCCTTCACTCAAAAGGATTGAATCCACTAATTCAACACACCTTGACTCTATCAACCAAGTCTTCTTCATACAATCTGACAATCCCAAATTTTTGAAAGCACACTAACACCACTATCGAGTTTGAATACAAAGATATGAAACTTGAGTAGTTACTTATAACAATGACTATCACAAAAAATGAAATTCGAACTAACTCAATTTGGTCATTCTATTTGTACCTTGCACAATGACAATGCAAGAGATTATTTTTCTACATCTTTCAATAATATTAATGCATCTTATAGTATGGTTCATCAATCATTATGTCCTCGTACCCCTCAACATAATGGTATTATAGAAAGTAAGCACGATTATGTTATTGGAAACGCATGTACCATATTGATTCATATAAATGCACTTCTTATTTTTCAGACAAAAAAGTACCTCACTCTTTATTATTTCCTAATGAACATCTAGATAAGGTATCTCCCAATATCTTTCGTTCTACATATTTTGTTTACAATTTAACTTCAGGTCTTGATAAGTTGAAGTACTACATCAAATTTTAGACTTAATAGTGCACCTTTAATAACACTTGTTATATAGATAGTAAAATGGACCAACCCTCCCCGTACCCATCATTTACCTATTTAAAAAAGGGTGAAGCGGATCAACTCGTGCTAACAAGTTGAAAATCTTATTCCACCCTTATACAATGCAATCTAGCAGGTTGAAATTATTTGTTGTAATTGACACTTCTTTGTTGTGTGCCGAATCCGTAGACCCTTCTTTTGAACACATAAATCGTTCTTTGCTATAAGCAAATAAACCATTGTGAACCTTCTAAAATCAAAACCATCCCTTTAGAAACCCCTTCTCGCTCAACCCCGTTGTACAAAAACCCTTGTTTTTTCTACTTTGATGTGCATATTATTTGTTTGTAAAATGTTCTTTCTATTTAGAACTGTGTTGTGCATGAAAAAAATTGTATTATCTTTTATGTTTTGATGGAATTAGATGTTAGAATAATATATGAAAATAGCCTTTGATGTTGAATTTTAGAATATGTTTTGGTTTGGAATAGAGTCTTTCTTGGTCCTGAGTTCTAGAATAGCATTTGGACAAATAAATCTAGATCACTGTATGAAATTTTTATTGGAAGGTTTCATGATTGTGTTGGTATTCATGCTAATGAGTAAAGTATATTGGATATGGGAATGTTTGAGATTTAAGATCAACTTAACAATTTGTTTGTGTGAAGCAATATATATATATGAGTGAATAAAATAAAATTTAGATTAATCATTTGGTGCATTTCAATTTTTATAATGTTTTTATGTTTGTGCAAAAGATATATTTGAACCCAAAATAATTCCCAAAACCTTTTACTTTTTAATTTACCTTTTATTTTGGGTTTTAATTTGGTTATTTGGTGTTAGTATCTATCTTGTAATTAGACTGTTAATAAATTTCTAGCTAGTTTTGTCCTTTTGTGGTTATTCATTTTGAATGAACAAGGAATATTCCTGAAAAAAAGAATATTAATATATTATAGTGTATGTATTAAAAATTGTTATAAAAGGTAATATCTGAAAAATACAACATTAACATGTGACAATGCTTTAAAAAAAATTGCAATACCAATAAAGCTTAAGACAATACTTTTTTAATTGAATGTTGATGTTGGCCAACATATGACAAGGTTTTTTCGGAAGAAAAAAAAAGTGCTATAAAAGCACATAATATAACCGTGTTTTTCGGAAAAACACTGTAAAACTATAGTGAAATCATGTTATAGGTCAACATTTAAAGGTGCATACATAAACAACATTCTATTAAATACCATTTATAACAATATTTTTTAGAAAAATTTATAAGTACAACAAAAATTTGTTGTAGCTCAATATTTAATGACACTTATGCCGAAAAAACATATACCATATACAACGATTCTTTTTTATATTTTAAAGCTTTTGTGTCTTTTAACAATACTACATATTATAGTGTTTAAATGTGCACTTAAATGTATAAAAATAACGCTATTAAATTTTATTTTGTTTTGTGTAGTGAAGGCTTATACAATTAAGTGTACATTTATCGGCTATTCTAGAGTTCAAAATGGTGCCAATGTTATTCCCCTTCAACTCACCGATTCTAAATAACTATTGGCGTCACCTTTTTTTGAAATTTTACAAGAATCTATTTCTAAGGTATTACTAGTTTTTTCTTTTTCATTTTTTCCTAACTTGTCAACATTAGAATCTTTCATACCTTTGGTATGTCATTTCCTTGCTTTTCAGTTCACTAGTGGAGGAAATTGCCACTGAAGAGATCAATGGCTCATATCTTGATTGAAGAGACCAATTAATGATTCATCTCAATTTCCAATTCCTCTTATTGTCCATTCCAAAAGTTGTACATGAAACACTTTTCACCCACAATGGCACCATGGCGAGATGAAAACTCTAGTGTCTAATCATACATGGACTCTTGTTCCCTCTCCTCAATAGAAATCTACAATTATTTGTTGGCAGGTATTCAAAATCAAGGTAGCTTTAGACGGTCAAATTAATTTCTTGAAAGCTTGACTGTATTATTTAGTTAATTAATATTATATACTTCACTTTTAAATATTTCAATGTCTAATTATAAGCATCACTTTAAAAAAAAAATCAGTCCCTAAATATAAACTACTAAGCACATTTATTATTTATTTAAAAATACCCTTATCTAAACTACTAATTATTATTTTATACAAATTATATAATTAACATCTATAAATTTAAATTTTTCTTATTCCATCATTTAATAGTATCATAGTCAATATGAAATTCAATTTTACCATATATCATAATTCAATATCACTGAAGATTCTTTATAATTCATCGAAATTTAGTTTTTTTTATCATAGTATTACACTTTGTGTAATAAATACATCAATGTTTAGTAATATTAATTAGGTAAAATAATTATTTTATTTCTTTTTATTTACCGTATGACTTATTTCTTTTATTTTGATTAAGTTTATGATATTTTCTTATGTAAAATAAATAAACAACAATAATATATATATATATATATATATATATATATATA
>NC_021160.2:42355871-42360229 GCF_000331145.2 Cicer arietinum | reverse complement strand
TTGTTTTTTATATATTTTTATATAAAATAAAAAAAAAAAAAAAATATATATATATATATATATATATATATATATATATATATATATTATAAACTTTTATATATCTATTCAATACTTCGTCACTTCATTTTATCTCTATTTATTTTTTTTTTACCAAATTTATAATACAATTACTATAGCTAAAGGCTATACTCATATTTTTTGTTTGGACTATGGTGACACTTTTTGTTCATTTGCAAAGATGACAATTTTTTTCTTCTTTTCTAATCTATGGCATCTATGCACAATTGGTCTATTTATCAGTTGGATATAGAAACACTTTTTTATAAGTGATTTAGATGATGAGGTATATATGGAGCAACCACTTAGGTTCATTGTTAATTAAGGATGAGTTTTTGAAGTAGCAATATCAATCACAAAGAAACGGAGTTTGAAATGTGATTCCTTTTAAAAATGTTAATGTCTGCTTTTAAATTTAAATTAATTCAAAGTTGATCTTGATTGCAAAATAAAAATCTAGAATATTTTAGGTAAGTCAAAGATGAATAAAGCAAATTATTTATAAGTGATATGTGATAGTGAGCAATAAATAAATAAAAATAGAGATAAAAATATCACACAATGGTATATTTGAATTGACCCAATATCCCGTCAAAATTCTAAATTGTAATTGTATTTAACCGATATTGTTTATAGAATATTGAATAGCTACGAACTTTTCCATATGTAATAATATTTTACTTATAATGATACAAATTAATTGATTTTATTATTATTAGGAAATTCATTTTCGTACATTACCTTATTCTAATTAGTGTTCTACAGAACTACTTTTTTTAATTCTTTAGTTCTTGATAGAATAAAAGATTCTAATTGATTAAATAAAGTCTAAGCAAATTAAATGTTTTGATCTACACTATAACTACTTTTATTATTTTTTTGAATTTTAAGGGTCTCAGTCCTTTTCAATATAAAAATTATATTTCATTGTTTTATTTCGTTGTTGACAATTATTATTTTCAAGTTAACGTTAAATAAGTTTCGGTTGGATGATTTATTTTATTTATAATAAATATCACTATAAATAATTTATTTAATCATAAAATATTAAATTTAAATTTAGAATAAAACTATTTATTTAATAAAATCCTGATTTTTTAATAATAATAAATAATATGTATATAATTTATTAATTATTAATCAATAATTAATAATATTTATTTTATATAATTTATAGATTGGTAAAATAAAATGAAATGAAGTGAAATTAAATAGGGAAGTTGTGTTTTTAAAATTGGATCAATCTATTAAACTAATCAATAACAATACAAGAGGTTCCAAATCTTAAACTAATTAAACATTTCTTGGGGAACATATTTCAATTCGACAATCAACCACTTGTCACCAAATTAAAATGTCCTAAACTTTGCTCATACACACTTGTCAATTGAATGTCCAAATAACTAGCCACGCATCACATCGCACTCTAGCCTATAAATCCATATTTTTTCAACTTCATCTTTCAAAATTTTACTCAAAAAAAAAAAAAGTATAGTTGAATTAATTAATTAATTAATTAGGTAATTTAATTATAATGGCGAAGAGCAAAGATGACATAAAATATGGAACAGCACAAGCAAGGTTATCAGAAGATGAAGCAGTGAGGGTAGTGTACAAACATGGTACACCACTTGAAGGTGGAAAGATTGCAGATTCTGAACAAGTTGATTTGTTTACAAGTGATGCACACAACATTTCAAAAAATGACCAAAAACAAAATGCAGATTCTAATCAATCTCAATTGAAACGTGATGATGACATAAAAGAAGGAGGAGGAGGAGGAGATTCTACTCACTTCACTACTGGTGCTCCTTGCTTGCCTCATAAGAACAAGCCTCCAACACTAGGTCATAAATTTTGACTATAAAATAATAAACAGTATAGCAATGTTTATGTGCTCTATGTATATATTAATGTTCACTTTTGTGTGTGTATTTTGTTACCCTATGTTTCCTATAGTCTCCTAATGTGGCATGACACATATCATGTAGCCATGCTGAAATCTTATATATATATATATAATAGATAATTTTAGTATTATCAACGTTGGATTTAGATTTAGATGTACAAGTATTTTACTATTTTAATTATGTTAATTTGTTGGTATTTTGTCATTTTAACATAAATTTTGTGAATTTATTTGCAGAATTGATATATTATTTTTTAATTTAAATGAATGGATATTTTTATTTTTTATGTAAAAAAAAAGAAAAAAAAAACAGTATATGGATAAAATGGGCAGGTAATTTAGTGGTTATGAATACGAAGGTGAAACTTAATGTTATTTCTACTTTTTACGTAAAATGTAAAACTACTACGTTGTAATGTATTTTAAAAATTTGTTCATTATTAATTTATTAATATTTTAATGATGAAATTTTATATTATATTTTATTGATGTACTAATGTTTATATATTAATTTATTAATATTTTGTATGATGAAATTTTGTAATATATTTTATTGATGTATTAATGTATTCATAATTATTTTATTTCTTAACGTCTTAATTCTTTTCTCTCGACAAAAGAGGAGAAAATATTATATATAATTTTAAAAAGTAATCTTTTGTTTATTTAAAAAAATTTATCATAGACAAAACACGAATATTATTTTTATCTAACAATAAAACTGATAATAGATAGATCGTTACTATTTGTGTCTGTGGATATTTATTGTCAGCAACTAAATTAAAAGTGTGTAAAATTATTGATCGAGTCTTGAGTTTTAAAACTCAATGATTTTGAAACAAAATCAAGTATCTCCTTTTTTTCATTTTCAATACGAGCATAAAACATTGAACATAATAATTCTGCTTATAAATAGTTTGTTTTTTGTTAATATTTGTTTTGAGATTCTATAAATTTTCATTTTTGCCTTATAAAAAGATTATCTACTTTTTTAAATTAAGCAAGAACGAAACAAGCTATTTCATTCCTATTATTCATGGAGATTATTCATAAGCAAAATATATAAAGGACTAGGGTCTTGAGTACAATATGCACATGAATATAGATCTTTAAGTTTTGCCCTTATAAATTAGGTCTTTTAAGTTTAATTTTTTTAAAAATTATTTACTTTTAATCTTTATTTTATTTTTACAGAGATTTTTTTTTATGGTTCAAAAGTATCAATTTTTTATAAAAGAAATTTAACATAAAGAGTTAAAGTGAATAAAAAAATAAACTATAAAGTTGGGAACAGATTAAAAATAAAATTTGAAAATTTTATAGATTTAAAATTAACCCTAAGTTTAATAATACCTAGTGTAGAATCTTGGGAAAAAAATTACGCTAAAATTTTATATTATAATAGCTTTTTTGTACAATAGTGTAGTTATATTGGTTCCTCGTTAGAAATAAGAACTTTTAAGTATTTTTTGAATTTTATTTTTAAAATAGTTATATATAATTGATCATAATTAAAAATTAGTGATTTGCAAATACAAATTAACTTAGGAGATTATCGTTGACTTTTATTTATGATCATTATAAAATATAATAATAATGAAATTAGCTCGCCAAACATATTCTTGTAAGTCATGAGCTTCCATGATCATGTTTTTGATTTAATTCCCAAACACACAGTACATATGAAATATTTGATTGATTTAATATTTTGAATTGAGAAATATTTCAGGCAAACAAGAAGACACCACACACTTGGAACAATAGCTTGCAACTCAAGGAATCAACCAAAGTTGGAGGATGCACTTGAGAAAGACGCAAAATGGATAGTGTTATTAGGTGTCATAGTAAAATAAGTTTAGTAGACTGATCACTATGGTCTCACACTTAAGCCTTTGCCAATGAATATAAATCAATCAACAAATAAAGCAATTGATGAATCGATTGACAAATCGATTGTCTGACTCAAAACAAGTGTTTTCACTAAACAAATCGATTGGTTAAATGTTTTTGGTGAAACCTGAGTTCTGGGATAACTCTAATCGATTGAGCAATCCATTAAGCAATCGATTTAGCAAGTCACAGAAACAACCAGTTATGGAATCAATCGATTGACAAATCGATTGTGACCAAGTTTCAAAATCAGAAATAAGTTATATGATGCAGCAAATCGATTGGAACATCAATTGATTTAGTTTTCTTAAACTCCAAGTTTGAGGCAATCAATTAGGCAATCGATTGCAGATAATCATTCATCAGAACAAACTTTGATTAAATCGATTGGCAAATAGATTTTGTCAAAATAGCTGAGGTTCTGTAACAAGCACAATCGATTGACGTTTATGCCTGAGACACTTTGATCAGACACAACCGATTGGAAAATCGATTGATG
>NC_021160.2:42323886-42355746 GCF_000331145.2 Cicer arietinum | reverse complement strand
GTTGTTGGAACAAAACATCTATAATCGATTACTCAATCGATTTGGATAAAATCATAGTTTCAGTTCTGATTGATGTATTAAAAGAATCGATTGGCAAATCGATTCATGCTTATATGTTCAAGATTCAAGAAAAACAAGACCTGCGAAAATCGATTAGGCAATCGATTAAAGCTTTATAAAATCGATTAGGAAATCGATTGTCCTGGTGTTTTCTTTGAATATATATAAGCTGATTCAATCACTTTTGAAAAAAGAACTTTCACAACTTTTGAAAATCTTTGACACAACTTTTGGAAAACTTTTCACAACCTTTGAACAACCTTGAGAGAAATTTTTTACAATCACACAAACATTCATTGCCAAATACCTTTTGTGTGAGAACCAATACAGTGATTGAGTCAAATTTATGATACTTATTTAGTTCTTTGTAAAATACAATTCTTTTTAACTGAAAGTTTGAAAAATCCAGTTTGGAAACTGGTAGCTATCTTCGTTGTTGAGAGGACTCATCAAGAAGAAGTTTTACTGTGATCTTGGAAAAGTTTGTAGAGGAACTTTGGGATACAGTGGTCGTCGAATAGAATAGAGAGAGAGTTTTAAGATTGATAGGTCGGGAGCGCTGGAACATTTGTAAAACACTCTAAGATTCTATTGAAAAAATGCCGAAATCGTTTTATTTCGGGACTGGACGTAGGTCGTCTGATAGACGACTGAACCAGTATAAAATCTCGGTGCAATCTCTCTATCCCTTATCTCTTTACTTTTCATGTTCATCTTGTATGCGATCTAATATTTCCGCTGTGTACTTTGTGTATGAATCTTGCATAGTTAATATAGGAATTAAGATTGAATACGTTGGATTTGATCTTAATTCTCTTATTCTTAATCAATAGAAGTCATATTTTTCCAACAATTCTATATCTAAGGAAAAATTTATCGCGAAAGTTTAATCGTATATTGTAACACTTAGGTTTTTCAAGTTCTTTCTTAACACTTAGATTCTTCAAGTTCTTTCTTAGATCTTTTATGTTTTTATTTTTCAAATTTTATCTTTTAAGATTTATTTTGTTTGCACCATTAGTCTTAGTTATGTTATATTAAATTATGCATATAGTCATTTAAATTTGACAATTTTTTTAAATTACCATTAAAATTAATCAAAACAATACAATGAGTAGATTGTCGAAGTTATCTTACAAGTGAATGAAGTTAATGTCATTGATTAGATGGATAAACTCCAATTACTAAATCTTTAGAGGTTATACATATGTCTAAATAGTTGTAGAAAAATAAAAAAATATAGACCATTTATAAAATTTGATAAATATTTTCTAAAAATTTTGTATAAAGGATATATTACTATAATATATAATAGAATTGTTAATGATTAGGTGCTTTCAATTATATTAATAATTGTTGAAAGTGAGACAAATCAATAAAGATGTAAACATATGGTAATTTATAAACTGTATTAGAAAAATAAAAATTTAAAAAGATTTAAGAAGAAACTGAACTAAATTTAAAAAATACAAATATTACAATAAAAACACAAAAAAAAAACGGTTATTTTCGTGAAATATAAAAAACTTGGTGATATATTTCGAGAAATTGAACGTCCAACACATTAGAAATACATATATTTAATTTTTTTAATTGATAACTTTTTATTTAGAATCCTTAATCTCACTAGGCAATTGTTAGCGATACACTTGACTTATTTCACTTATCTATTTTATGTTTTACTTTTTAACCATCTTCTCTTATATGATGGTCAAGGAGGTTCCACAAAATAAAATAAAGATTTACATCATCAAACCCAAGTTTTACCGGTGCTAATACGCAACATTACAATTACCGTTTTTGAATCGGGTCAACAATCCAAATGCTTGTATACTATACAATACAATACAAGTTTCCACTTTCCAGAGAGGAATCGTTGTGGCGGTGTTCAAAACGAAGACAATAATTTAACCATGAAATCTGCAAGAGAGAAAGAAAACGAACGGTGCATGAGTTCGCACCATCGCCGTCTACTCCACGCCTTAAACCTTGGCACCAGGTCACCTCCTCCCTCCCTCTCTATCAATTTTCTCTTTTCGATTCTATTTATTAATCAATTTCTATATTTTAATAGACATTTCGATGAGAACACAAATAGATGGAAGTGGCAGTGCGCAAATATTGAAGTTCACAAAAATGTACTAAGATCGATTAATGCATTTCTTGATTCTCTATCTGGAGATGCACGTGCGCCACGTCATACTATCGTTAAGGTATATCTATTCTTTTCAGAA
The DNA here is from genome assembly GCF_000331145.2 of Cicer arietinum. Classification (NCBI taxonomy): domain Eukaryota; kingdom Viridiplantae; phylum Streptophyta; class Magnoliopsida; order Fabales; family Fabaceae; genus Cicer; species Cicer arietinum. The sequence continues at coordinate 42,353,452 of NC_021160.2, read as the reverse complement.
ATGGACAACTCCATTGATATAGTTTTCGAAACGCACAAATTTCCACTATTTAATGGCACTCAAATATTTGCTTTACTTTGTCAGGAATCTGCTGCTGATATTTTGGGAGCATTGTTATGGATTCTTCAATGCAAAAGTGAACCCTTGTTAAGCATGGCATCAAATGTGGCAGTTAAGTTGGTTACTGTTTTACCGACTCCACTTCTGCAATCAGGTTTGTTGGATCTTGTCTATTGCCTATCGTCCTTGCTATCTTCACATCAGGTAGAAGTTGCAATACCCTGTGCTACTGCTTTGAATTTGATCATCTCAAATGTCAGTGCTACTAGTGAGAAGGCAGTTATTCAAGCACTGAAAGAAACAGATATCTCTATTTGTATTGTTGGAAATATAAAAGATTATTTTACCTGTGGTGTGAAGAAAATTGAATATTTTCTGGAGATGACTTCACTTTTGAGTACAATACTGTTGCGGTGGCCTTCATCCCGGTTCCCTGTTTGTAATGATGTTGAACTTATGAAAGGTTTAGCAAACATGTATACAACGACGGATAGTTCGATTAAACTTGTTCTTCTAAAGCTGTACACATCCTTAGGTATTAAAATACCCCTCTCTTACCTTCCCGTTAATAAAACAAAAAGCATTTCCTTGTTATCCTTGGTTGCTATATTGTTAAGTATTTAGACCAACTAATTTATTTATTTTGTTACCAGCTTTATGTGATTCTGTAGCACAAAAACTTATAGACGGTGGAAAGGTATTTCTCCAAATGATTGTGCAGGCAATGGGAAAATCAAACCCTCATGATGTTCGGATAGAAGCGTTTCGGCTTGCTCAATGTCTATTGGTAAGAGTTATTATTTTATATTTGATAAACATTGAAATTTATATAGCATTGTACTTGACAAACATTACTCTTATCTACTTAGAGATCCAGAGAAAATTGTTTAAAAGTGATGGATTTGTGTGGTGAAGCTCTTGTTGATGCCATACTTTGTGGGATGAGAGAGACAAAACCGTGTTCCAAAAAAGTTGAGAACAACCATGGTTCTCTATTAGTGGAAGCATGTCAGTTGGCTCTAATTACTCGTTGGGCTGGTGATCATCATATCAGGTTTTGGAAACAAGGAATTGATAGAGTCCTCCTTAATCTTCTGATTGAAAATATTCATGACCAATCATCTGAACTTGTCTTGTCATTGGAAAAACAAATATCCATGGTGAAGGAGGGATTGAAAGTCAATTATCACGTTGCTCTGAGGAGTTATCTGTGGGACATTCTTGGGTGGCTTACAATTCATTGTGGAGAAAATTCAAACCCTCATACCCATGGAAGTGGGCTCCATATCAACTTATTGATTCTGTGTGCATGGTAAGTCGTATTTCTTCCATTATCATTTCTCGGTGACTTCAACGTTTATTACACCTTCATGGGGTTGATGTTGTGCAATTTTTTCTTTTTTCTGCAGCTTGACTTTTGTTGATACAATCCAAAAATGGTGCCGGATATGTCGAAAGGATGTTGATGATAATTTTCAAAGCGAACCAGTATCAAGGGCTGTTCTAATGATGATATATTCTCCGTGTAATCACATTTCCTCACATGCTAGATTTGTATTATCTGATATACTGAAGGTGAAAGGCGCTTCGTGCTTGAAAAACTTAATACATACCCTTGATTATATATCATCCCTAGAAAGCTATGGTTCATTTGATAAACTTCAACTTGTCATTAACTTATTCGGGTTAACTTGTCTTTCAAGTTTACCAGAGTATCAAAGATGTATCACAGAAGGCAGAGGGATAAAGGTCGTTGTTCTTCTTGTGCAACGATGCTTAAGTAATGATATTTATGTAGAAAGGTCTGAAGTTGCTCCTCATTTGGATACAGTACTCCATAAAAGGTCTTGTTGCTGGGTTGGTAAAGGAGACTGGGAAGGTTCCAATGTTCTCTTATTTTATGGTTTGTGGGGCTTAGCTGAATTTCTTCATCAATGTGGCTTTTTAGAAGACAAACCTCAGCAATTTACTAGAGAGGTGGTAAACATTAAAACTCAGTTAGTTGACAAACTTCATGAGATTTGTAGTAGCACCTCTTCCAGCCCTGGAGTGAAATGGTATGTTTCTTATATTCTAAGTTATTTTGGATTTTATGGTTTCCCAAATGAATTTTCCAAAAGGATTGGGAAATCTCTTAATAAGGAAGAATATGCAGATTTGCGACTCATTGTAGCAAATGGGGATTCTGTGAGTGTTCATGGTGTTATTCTTGCTGTTCAATGTCCATCGCTTCTACCTCCTGGAGTGTTATCTAGTAATAAGAGTCCTAAAGAAGTAACAGATTATTTTGATGGAGCGACCTTGAGAGAAGTTCGCTATTCTTCTCATGTTGATTATGAAGCATTGTTGTTGTTCTTGGAATATGTATATTTGGGATGCTTACATGTGGTAGAAGAAGAAACTGTGAAGAAACTCAAAATTCTTGCTAAGCGTTGCAATCTACAGCCTCTCTTGCAAATGCTTTGCAGACAATCTCCAAAATGGGGCACGCCTTTCCCCAGCTTTAATCTTACTTCATCTCTCGATTCAGCTGGAAGTTATTTTTCGTATGGTTTGCTTCTTGACCAGATTCTTCTAGATATCTAGAGGTTGCATGTGATTGGTGTAACTGTGTTTTCTTGTTCATCCTTGTCTATATCCATGCTTATTTCCTTTCATATACTTGTGTAGCTTCCTTGAAATTGATACTTTACTTGGTACTTTTCTAGTTTTCTGAAAGGATTATTAAACTTGGAAACTGTTGCTGAGATTGACTCCTTAATAACATCGTATTATCCAGTTTATTGTAAAACAACTGTTAGTTAAATCCTTACTGGTTGGAGCTTTCTTATTATGAATTTATCGACTTGTCATTTTGGGAAAGTAAAAGGTTTCTTGTCTTCACGCTGAAAAATGTGAACAGTAATGTTGCTAACATTTATTCAAGTAGTTTGGGAGAGAAATTCTGATTTTGTTAATTTCTGTTTTCAGAGATGTCATAATGGAAGCTAAATCAAATGAGCTTGTTGGATGGACATGTGATATTTGTTCTCACCCAGTACCGCATTTGCATGTTCACAAAGTTATATTGCAGTCTGGATGTGATTATTTACAGGGTTTGTTCAGATCAGGAATGCAAGAGAGGTGATTATTGATTTAGAAAACTGATAGGTTATGTAGTTTACAGTTTTCCTGATATAAAAATGAAGATAACACCTAGAAGTTCAAATTAAAAGCTTTGCCTATTATTGAAACTGGAGCTCGTGAAAATTGAAGAACATGGTCAAAAGACAGATATGCATTAGCGTATTCTACTACTATGTAACCTGTTCTGTGGTTAAATTTGATTACAGCCCAAAATTCAAGTATTCTTTTTACAAGCATATTCTGATAAAGTATTATTTGGAAACTCATTGGTGCATATTCTTGAGTCATGAATTTCAAACTTAATCTAAGAAGTGGTTGAAAATGACCTGAAACCACGTCCATCTTTATGAAAATGTTAACTGCATTTCAACTCTCAAGTTATTTTTAGAGATCCTTGAAACTTAGAAGCATTGATTTTCCATTTTTGATGAGAAATTGTCAATCCCTTCTATGTTTGTTTTAATTTATGTGGCCCTTTGCATTTTGATTGCTTTCTCTGTTTCCCTTGTGGGTCTGCCTTAGATGTTATTTATTTTTGCAGTCATTCACAAGTTGTTATGGTTGATGTTAGCTGGGAAGCATTGATTAAACTAGTACAGTGGTTTTATTCTGACGATCTGCCAAATCCCCCGTCTGGTTGTTTGTGGGTTAACATGGATGATCAAGAAAAGCTATTCAATTTGCAGCCATATGTGGAGCTCTGTTGGCTTGCTGAGTTCTGGATTTTGGAAAGTATTCAGGAAGCCTGCTGGAATGCGATTATGTCCTGTCTTGATTCTTCGAAGCAATTGTCCGTTAAAATAATCAAAATGGCTTATAACCTCTCTTTGTGGAAGTTGGTTGACATTGCTGCAAATCTTATGGCTCCTTCATATAGGCAATTACGGGATTCTGGTGAACTTGAAGAATTTGATGATGCACTAGTTCACTTTATTTATTCTGCTTCAATTGTACTTAACCATGAAGGTGAAAATCGATTTAGGTGATATGACTTCAAGATGATTTACAGTGCAGGAGATTCAGGTGTGTTGTAAAAATATTTAGGAGCTAAACATTTTTTCGGCATGTTAGTTATGCTGACATTTCTAAATTATTTTTTATTTTGAAAGTTTTAAGTAGACGTTGAATAGGAAGTTTTTCGAAGCAACAATTGTATGCAGACTTATGTGGACCCTCTAGAATATTCTGAGGTGAGCTGTTAGACTCTATTACAGTTTTTGTTAGGTAACTGTTAGAGTTAGTTAGGAGTTATATTTTTGTAATTTTTCAGAGTCCTGTTAGTATCCTGCCAGAAAAGCTTGGCTTCATGTATAGATACTGTTGTAAACTCAAAAATCATTACAATTTTTATAAATGAGACATGTATTCTTTGTTGATTACTAGAAATGAGTAGTATACTTTTCTTGTGCGTCACATGAAGTGATGGGTTTGCCAAGAACCTTGACCACATACTCAACATCCATCCTGCTATGATAGTAAACATAATAAAAAGAACAGTTGTTCCCATAATTAGTTGTAATTGAATTTGAAATTGTGCCTCGACATCTAAAAAATTGACATTACAATCATTAAATATTCGACTTGCATTGATTAAATGCATCTCAACCAAATTACTAACAATATCAATGATACTAATTACTAACGTTGACCGTTGCAAAAAAAAAAATGCATCTCAACCATGTAATGACAATCACAAACACTTTGGTTTCAGGTTTATATACCAAAACCTTGCAAAAGTAGTGTCATGTACTTTAGTCACCTTGACAATATGGCATAAGATTCATTCTAGCCACATGACACAAAGTATTGCTTTTTTTTTCTTTCTTTCTTTTTTGCCTTGTAAGAGATTTTTCACCTGAATTAACTGATAGTCATCTCATGGGTAACGGTTAGATCAATAATACTGACATTGGTGATCCTTTGCTCTCCTTGATTGACATTAAAATTAAGGACATCAATCCATTATAAATATTGAAATATTATACCAGAAATACAATATGGGTATGATATTTGCAACCATATCTGGTAAACATGAGCAGATATACTTAGAATCTAGCAAGTCATGGTCTTAGAGAAATTGTGTTGAAAATGAAGTTAACTGTAAACCTGCATAACATACAGACACACCTTCCATAGGTGCTTTTGCTCAACAAGAAGTCCTAACAATAAGGATATTCTCTAACAGTGACACACATACAGAGACAGATGATCTTCTGAAGAGGCGCTTGTGGTTAGAGCAAGTCTTGTCAGTATCTCTCCTGGTTTCTTCTGCTTCTCCCTTTTAAATCCTTCATATAAAATTAGAAGTGGAAATTTCATAAACATGTTCTATTAATTAACGTTTCTCATAAATTGTGAAATCTCTTTTGGAAGTTTCAAATTGATTCTATTCAAAATTTGGGTTAAATGGTGTAATGTGTAGTCTTTTATAGAGTTCATCCAATCATACAAAGATCATTTGTTTATTTATTTAATTTCTGGATTTAATTATCATTTGTTTAATTTTCAGAACACTTTAATGTTACTTTACCTTAGTGGAAGAGGGAAATGATATTCTAAGGGAATCCTTGATGAGTTCAAGCTGATGATGGATTTAAATTATGTCTGAAAATGAGCCAATCACTCTCTGATATATATAATTCCTTGTCTTTCGACCATTCAGTTGATATCCTACGAATAGAACTCTTGGTCAATTTAGAGTTTTGACCATACGATGTTTTTTAGACTTTGAATTTTGATTATACTCTTTGATTTCAAGTTTGAAGTATCCACTGTTTTTTAATTGATATTGCAGGATCTTAGTCTGCAATTTTCAAATATGTAAATAACTGCTAGATCAAAGGAGTTAGGAGAAGGTCCAATCAGTTTGAGCTGGCGCTGTTGTGAAGACTTTTGTCAAGATATGGTAACTCGTAATTGTTTGCCTCCTTCCATGGTACCGAAAAGTCTTAGAGCACATGCTCCGAATTATGGATATGATTATTGTTTCTACTGAGACATGCAATGATTTAGTTTGTTATTATTAAGATATTATTCCTTATTTCCTTAATTAAGAGATTCTCCTTGTACAATTTTGATTATAAATAATATCATGCTGAGAGCTAATCTCTCAAGTCATTCAGCACCAAAACCTAATTCTCAAGTTGATACCAGAGCTCACGATCAGTGGGCCTCTCAAAAGTCTAAAAAACCCTAGCCGTCACAGTCACAAAAGTCTAAAAAACCCTAGCCGTCAGTCACATACGTAGCTGTACTGTTAACTGTCCAACATACACAGACCGACGGGTCACACCACCACCATGATCAGACTCCCCTTAATCAGATCAGCCAGTCACCGGAGAACCGCTGTCTCACGCGCCGCCACGCGCTTTTCTTTTGCAACTGTAAGCTCCTTCGGCGCGTGAAGGCCACGCGCCACCATCCAGACCTCTGACGAAGTCCCCTTCGGCCCTGTTCCACTCGTCTGCTGCCTTCCTTCCTGTTTTGGCCAAGTTTTGTGTGAAGATTGGGAGCAAGCTGATTGTCAATTAGTCTCTCTTTTGTGGCAAACAATTGAGCCCTCCTTGCTGGTCCATTATCGGACGTATACCACTTGCTATGATATTTGGGAGAAAGCAAAGAATGTTTATTCGAATGATATCCAACGTCTCTATAATGTTATTCATAATTTAGCTACCCTTCAGATGACAAAAGATAACATCATAGCTTATGCTAATAAAGCCTAGTCAGCGGTAAACGAGTTCAAGCTCCTTGTGGCCAACGATGACTCAAAGAAGATGCTTGAGAAATTGGATAATATTTGCATGATCTATATCCTTTATGGCCTCCATCAAAAGTATGAGTCGTTTCGAAGCCACATTCTCACTGCATCCGATATCCCCTCAATAGAGGATCTCATCAGACGCATCATACGCATTCCTAGTCAGGAAGGATCAAGGGGAAGTGGATCTCAAATTGGCACAGAGTCTTCTGCTTTCGTTTCAAATTTTGCATGTCGTGGAGGATGAGGTTGTGGTCGTGGGGGTGGTCGAGGAGTCCATGGTGGAGGTCGTCCTTAGTGCATTTACTGTAAGCGTTTCGGTCATACCGAAGACAAGTGCTATTTCATTATTGGCTTTCCAGAAAAAACAGTAAATGTGACGCAGTCTAATGATAATGGAAAAGACTCTAAAGTGAGAAATGCCAAAAACAATATGTTGTCTGATGAAGAGTACAAGGCATACCTGCAGTTCAAGGCTTCACATGCCTCATCTTCAGCAACTCTTGCTTATACCGGTAATTCTAGGGCCTGCCTCTCTCACTCCTCATCTGTTAGCCCTTGGATCTTGGACTCTTGAGCTTTCGATCATGTGGCTGGTAATCCATCATTTTTATCGAAAATATCCCAACCTAAAACCCCACATCATATTACTGTTGCAGACGATTCAAAAGCTAAAGCTAGTGGTATTGGTCAACCCACTCCTCTCCCATTTTTATCTCTTGACTATGTTCTTTTTGTTTCCAACTGTCCATTTAATTTAATTTCTGTTAGTCGTCTGACTCGAAGTCTAAATTGTTCTATAACTTTTACGCCTGACTCTTTTGTTATACAGGACCAGAGTACAAAGCAGATGATTGGTACAATATATGAGTCCCAAGGACTTTACTACCTTCAGTCTTCATCTACTGTTGCTTCCACCTATAGTACAGAGTCCCCAGGTCTTCTTCATCGTCGGTTAGGTCATCCAAGTCTCAAAAAGTTCAAAGTTATGGTCCCTAACTTGTCTCACTTAAAGTCTTTAGATTGTGAATCTTGTCAGCTTGGGAAACACGTCCGGTCTTCCTTCCCCAGCAGTCTTCAATCGCACGCTCGCTCTCTTTTTGATGTCGTTCATTCTGATGTATGGGGACCAAGTCGAGTCACTTCAATTGTAGGTCATAGGTACTTTGTCATTTTTATTGATGAGTTTTCTAGATGTACGTGGATCTACCTACTTAAGGATATATCAGAAATATTAAGTATATTTCACAATTTCTTTAAGGAAATTCAAAATCAATTTGGTTGTTCTATTCGCATTTTGTACAATGATAATGCAAAAGAGCATTTGTCGCCATCTTTTAATTCTTTTATGGACGAAAATGGAATAATACATCAGTCATCTTGTCCCCATACCTCACAATAAAATGGTATTGTTGAACGTAAGCACCGTCATATAATTGAAACAACACGTACGTTGCTAATCAATGCTAATGTTCCTTTCAAATTTTGGAGCGATGTTGTCTTCACTGCAGGATATTTGATTAATAGAATGCCATCTTCTACTATCCAAGACAAAGTTCCCCATTCTATGTTGCTCCCCGCTGAACCATTGTTTCGTATCCCTCCTCGAGTTTTTGGATCCACTTGCTTTGTTCGTAATCTTACTCCAGGACTTGATAAGTTGAATGCTCGTGCAATTAAGTGTGTTTTCCTCGGCTATTCAAGGTTTCAGAAAGGATATCGATGCTATTGTCCCACCACACATCGCTTCTACATGTCTGCTGATGTCACATTCTTTGAGGATACACCTTTCTGCCCATCCCCCATTGAATATGAGCCAATCTCTGAGGTACTACATATTCCTTACCTTGTTCCGCTAACCCTGCCCATGCCTATAATTGACCGGCCAGATCCATCTAGGCCTCCTCTCTTGCAAACTTATCAGCGATGTGCACGTCTCCCTCCTACCAATCCACTTCCTACACAAGATTTAAGTGACTCATCTCCTATTTCGGTCCCTTCTTCTACTTCGGATCCGCCTACCTTGTTCGACGACCTCCCTATTGCACTACGTAAAGGTACACGTTCCACCAGTAATCCATATCCCCATTTATAATTTTCCTATTTTTCACCGTTTATCACCTTCACATTATACCTTTGCCTCTGCTATCTCTTCCATCACTATTTCTAAGTCTCCGCAGGAAGCTCTTTCTCATTCGGGTTGGCGGCAGGCTATGATTGATGAGATGACAACCTTAAAATCTAACCAAACATGGACTCTTGTGCCACCTCCTCCTGGTAAATATGTTGTTGGATGTCGTTGGGTATACACAGTCAAAGTTGGTCCAGACGGATATATTGATCGTCTGAAAGCTCGTCTAGTGGCTAAAGGCTATACTCAGGTTTTTGGTCTTGATTATAGTGATACTTTCTCACATGTGGCTAAAATGGCGTCGGTTCGTCTTTTTCTCTCTATGGCTACTATGCGACATTGGCCATTATATCAGTTAGACATAAATAATGCATTCCTTCATGGAAACTTAGAAGAAGTTTGTCTCGAGCAACCACCTAGTTTCGTTGCTCAGGGGGAGTGTCGTGGGTATGTTTGTCGACTTCATAAAGCTTTGTATGGTCTCAAACAATCTCCTTGGGCATGGTTTGGGAGGTTTAGTAGTGTTGTTCAATAGTATGGCATGATTCAGAGTCAAGCTGATCACTCTGTGTTTTATAAATTCTCTTCTAACAAGTGTATTTATTTGATTGTCTATGTTGATGATATAGTTATTACAGGTGATGACCGTGATGGAATTATGGGACTCAAACAACATCTAGTCCACCACTTTCAGGTCAAAGATCTAGGTAGATTGAGGTATTTTTTTGGCACTGAGGTAGCCCAATCTAAGGCAGGAAATGCTATTTCCTAGAGAAAGTATGCTTTGGATATCTTGGAAGAAATCAGTATGCTAGATTGCAAGCCAATTGGCACTCCTATGGATCTAAATGTTAAACTCCTACCGGATGAGGGGGAGTCCTTTCAAGATCCATGAAGATATAGGAGGTTAGTTGGGAAGTTGAATTAGTTGACCATGACGAGGCCAAATATTTCATACGATGTGAGTGTGGTGAGTCAATTCTTGAATTCCCCTTGTGATAGTCATTGGAATGTTGTGGTTAAAATCTTAAGATACATTAAAGGAGCTCCAGGAAAAGGTCTTGTTTACACAAACAGAGGTCATTCAGATATTGTTGCTTACACAGATGCAGATTGGGCTGGAAGTCCTTCCGATAGACGGTCCACATCTGGGTATTGTGTTCTTATTGGTGGTAATTTGATTTCCTAGAAAAGCAAAAAGCAGAATGTTGTTGCTAGATCTAGTGCTGAGGCTGAATATCGAGCTATGGCACTTACTACTCAAGAGCTCATATGGCTCATACACCTTCTCCAAGAGTTGCACTTTTGTAATATAGGCACTATGAGCCTCATATGTGATAATCAAGCAGCCTTACATATTGCTTCTAATCCAGGCTTTCATGAGCGAACTAAACATATTGAGATTGATTGTCACTTTGTTCGTAGAAGATTGTGTCTGGCGAGATTGCTACTTCATTTGTTGGTTCTAATGATCAATTGGCAGACATTTTCACAAACTCTTCAAGGACCAAGGATAACTTATATATGTGGCAAGCTCGATGCCTACAATCTGTATGCTCTAGCTTGAAGGGGAGCGTTGAGACATGCAATGATTTAGTTTATTATTATTAAGATATTATTCCTTATTTTATTAAGTTTGATATAAGTTGGATTTAGTCCAGATTTATTTCTTCAATTAAGAGATTCTCCTTGTACAATTTTGATTATAAATAATATAATGTTGAGAGCTAATCTCTCAAGTCATTCAGCACCAAAACCTAATTCTCAAGTGTTTCCATATATTTTACTTTAGCAGTGAAACATGAGAAGTTAAACAAAGTCCCCTCTGCTGTTTCGTGTTTCAATCCTAAAAAAGGTTACATGGATATTGTTGAGCCCGACATTGATTAGAGATATAACCTAAGTAGTGCATATAAGGGTTGACAAACCTCACTTTAAAAGTCGGTTTTGTGGATTGAGTTAGCCCTTGAGTCCAAAATCTGAGATGGTATTAATGATGATCATATCCTGTTATTGGACCAAGGCTTTTGCTATTCCACCCATATTTACCAATGCTCCAGATGGCCAGTCCTAGACGTGAGGATATGTGTCAGAGAGTTTCACATCAACTAGAGATATGGCCTAGTTAATGTTATAAGGCTTGGGCAGTCCTTATCTTAAAAAGTCAATTTTGCAAGGTTGAATTAGACTATGAAACCAAATTCTAAAAGATATGCTATTTGTAATAGAAATGCGTCTCTATTATGATTTAGAAATTTAATATTGATTCATTGTAATGAGTTAACATGTTTTTAAAATGCTTAAAATCATAATTTTTTACATTACTTGATGGGGATATGATTATTGACTCGGATTCACATACACAGAAGCACGAAAAATTATAGCTCATTTATGATTCAATAACAATCAATCCAATCAAGTATCTGTGACAGAGGTATCTATATTGATTGACAAATATATATCAAGATCTCTTAATGACTTCTTGGTTGGCTCATTCTACTATAATACTATATGAATACAGAAATTCAAACTATGACTTGAACGCTGTAAGCTTTAGAGTTGGATTTGAGATTACTATGATATGTTGGCCACGAATGGGATCACTGAGTAATCTGTATCACCAACTCTTGTGACTTCATAAACCCTTTCCTTTAACATACATTTTGAATTGAAATTCCCAAGCAGCTTAATTCTTATATTTCAGAAGCCATGAAATCCACGTGTAAAAAGAGAATTTTTTTTTGGTAATGTGCAGCAAAAAAAAGTAAATACAAAAACACCCAACAGAAAGAAACAGATCCGTAAGCAAAAAAAGTAGAAACAGGTCCGTAAGCAAAAAAATTACCCAATTCATGATTAGGCACGAAAACCACGATCAAGTAAGTAGCAAAGAGAAGCAATAACGAGCAAGAATGACCCAGAAACACTATCAGATGGAGTTTTTAAGGTACCGACAGCAAAATCCACCTTAGATGTGTGGGAAATCAAAGTGGCTTAGATTATTTCTTGGATTTTCAATACTATTGATCCTCATATGATCAATAATTTGCGCTCTTTTTCAACTGCTCAAGAAATGTGGAACTATTTGAAGTGCATTTACAACCAGGACAATACGGCCAAACGTTATATGTTATAAAACACAAACAGCGGGTTATAACCCCCTTCTCGATACTGATATGACACCTGATGATGTAGTAGAGCATCTCAAACACCAATTTTCTACGACGTTGTAGTATAGCGTCTCAAACACCAAATAGATATTCACCAGACAAATTTAATTTCTCATACTTCTTTGTTTGCATCTCTCTCTAGTAAATCTATTCTTACTTATTATTCATAGGTTGTTAAAGATGTGCGCTGGATAAAAGCAATGAATGAGGAATTTTATGCTCTTCAAGAGAACTTCACACGGGATATTGTCTCTTGTCCTCTTCATATCAAATCCATAGGTTGCAAATGAGTGTATTCTATGAAATTGAATTTTGATGGATCCATCAACCGTTACAAGTCTCGATTGGTTGTCTTAGGAAACAAGCAAGAATATGGAATTGATTATGATGAGATACTTCCACCGGTAGCCAAAATGACAATTGTTCGAATTGTACTCTCTATAGTTGTTTCTAATGGGTGGGCTCTTCATCAAATGGATGTGAAAAATGTATTTCTTCACGGTCATCTAATTGAAGATATTTATCTGACTCATCTTCAATGTCTATTTTCTTCACCTCATGGTGTGTTCAAGCTAAAACGTTCTTTGTATGGTTTCAAACAAGCACCTAGAGCATGCTATGAGAAATTTCGTTTCAGTCTACTTGGGTTCTCTTTCACTCAGAGAGAGTATGACTCTTCTTAATTTATTCATCGCACATCTACATGTATTGTTCTACTCCTCCTTTATGTTGATGATATGGTCATTACTGGATCTGGTCAGACATCCATCTAGGAACTCAAACTTCATTTCATATGAAAGACCTTGGTAACTTGCAGTATTTCCTTGGCCTTGAGGTTCATTCTACCTCCAATGGTATATTTCTTCATCAACATAAGTATGCGACAAACCTTATTTATATAGCGGGCCTCCAATCAACTAATCTAATAGATACTCCTCTTGAAGTTAATGTGAAATATCACCGAGATGAAGGTGACTTATTGACAAATCTTTTATTTGTTAGGTACCTCTCAACAGGGTATTAACTTTTGGATAGTATTAACTATTTGACAATTACCCGACCTGACATATCATTTGTCGTTCAACAAGTAAGTCAGTTCATGCACTCTCCTCACCACCTTCACTTGGCAGCTTGTCGCATAATTCAATATTTGTTAGGTACCTCTCAACAGGGTCTCTTATTTCTCATTGGCACAATTCTCAAATTGATTGCCTATAGTGATGATGATTGGGTTGGGTCCCAACACTCAACGGTATGTCACCAGTTGGTGCACGTTTCTTGGTTCTTCGTTGATATCATGGAAAAGTAAGAAACAAACAAGAGTCTCTAAATCATCTATTGAATCAGAGTATCATGCCATGTCTACTGCTTGTTATGAGATAATTTGGCTTCGTGGTCTTTCGGCTGAACTTGGATTCCCTCACACATGCTGGCAATACAAGTGTTATTCAAATTGTTGCAAATCGTGTTTTTCATGAGCGCACAAAATATATTGAAGTAGATTGTCACTCTATCTGTGAGGCTTGTGATAATCATTTTATATCCATCCTCACATCAATACTCAGTTTCAAGTTACAAATATTCTTACCAAAGTTGTTCCTCGTTCGCACCATTAATTTCTAGTTAGCAAGTTGATGCTCCTTGACTCGTCGCCTCAATTTGAGGAGGGACGTGAATAAGAAAATAATGTTAATTTGTAATTATATTTATCAGTTTTCCTAAAATAGGTCAGACAAATCATGATTTGATTTGATTTGATCCTCTTAATTTGTAATTATTAGACGTAAATATTGTAACTATTATTTATACTGAGAAATGTCAAAGCAAAATGTATCAAGTCATAATTTGTAACATTGCGTGCACGCGTACTGTCCTTTTAAGTGTGAGCAATAGATAATAGATAGATAGGTCTCATGTCATGTTCCTTGTAGATAATAGTCTAACACATAGTAGATTAGCACCTGGTCCAAATTTGGTTCTGGTCTATATTTGTTTAAGTAATGCGTGCTTATAATGAACTTTTGATGTATCATTCTTCAGTGATCATAATGGAATGTTAGACCTCTTTTACTTTATGAAAACATTGTGTTTTTATTTTTTAAAATGCTTGTTTATTTTACTTTGATAGGAGACTCTTGAAGTGAATCATTATTATGAAAAAAAGATGAAATGTTGGTCAATAAATTTTTAGAAATAATGAAAATGATTTGAACATTTTCACTGCTTCTAAAAATATAGACAATTATCTATGTGCTTCTTTGTTAACAAGTAAAATTTATACAATTTGAAAAATAAAAAAATAAAAAAATTTGCAATATAATTGTGTACTAAATTTTCATTAGCATATTAGATTTTTTTATATATATATATTGTGTTTCCTTTAATAATTTCAGTTATTTCTTGTAATGGACTGATCAAGAATCTTGCAACAAAGGTTGGGCTAAAGGAGTTGTATCGTAACGATGTCTGTACTATGAGTTTTCTACCATGCACTCCCACACTTTAACCTCTCACCCCCTATCCCACATGAAATTACATTTTTGTCTTTTTTTACTATCTGGAACCAAAAATTGTTGAAACTTTTGAATTTTTAAAATTTTCGAAATGAAAATTTTTCAGATTGTTCAAACTTTCGAAGTTATGAAATGAAGTTTTTTCAGAAACTGTTGAAACTTTCGAACATTTTGAATTTTTCGAAATGAAAGTTTCAAACAATTTTGGACTTGGGCTTCATACATAGCAAAGGAGTCTATGTCTGAGAGGCTCAAATGCATTAGGAAAGTCCTAAGAGACTACTTGTGACTCAGTATATTCGTATCAGCATGAATAATTGTTAGGATTCCTTTGTTCTGCTCCATTTTCAACTATTGAAATATGTTAAAGTTCTGCATTCTGTTATTGCTTTGTAAGGATCATGAGACACTTGTGCAGAAGATCCATAGAGGTGGGAAGTGTAGGGTCTCTATAAATATGATTTTCATGAAAGGAAAAGGAGAAAGAGAATTAACCAAGTTTTCTTATCATTTTAGTCCTCCCTTATTTTATTTCTTTGGAGCTTCATCCTTGCTTGAAAAGGTTCCTCTTTGGAGTTTTTTTTGTTAATATCCTATTTGCTTTCAGCTTTTTGTTTTAATGCTTGAAAATCTTGTTTTAGAGTTTTGACCTTATTTTGTAAACAATGATCTTCTTTGAAAATCAGATTTGGACACCCAATAAGCATGTGTTTGGAGAACATCAAAATCACAACAAGTAAAAAGTTACACATCGAAATTTCTAAAATAGTGGTGCAAAAACTCTTTTGTGGTAGCGGTTATCCACCACTCAATCAAACATAGGCTACAATTATCTTTCATCTTATATCGATAGACATTTTAAAAATACAAGATATACTTCACATCATGCTTGAGGTTTCTTCAGGATAATCCAGAATGTTACAAAAGATTAATTCATTCATTAGATGAGACGAATGAATTTTTTTCTATATTAAGTTAGGGATCATTCTCTACTTAAAAATGTTCATTGTTCTGTTTGTATTTTGAATAGTGGAATGAAGGCAATTCGTTGACCGTCAATGTATTTAATCGAATAAATATTTTATGTTTAATAAAAAAAATTGTTTTATGATTTTTATTTTAACTAATATTAGCTCAAAAATGAAAGAATAATTAGATAAATTCGAAGTAGAACTAGAGTTCATATCTCGGTGAGAGTAAATAAAAAATCTATTACAACTAATATAATTTTATATGTTCTATACATCAAATCTTGACACCCACAAACAAAGAAATCCTCGCATATAATAATAGCTATAACACTAAAACTACAACATCAATAAAATAATCATCATTACTTATACATATATTAACTATAACTTAATAGTTACTAAAATATAACCATTGTCCTGAATAACAGTACATAGATGGCAAAATAAAACAATCATAACTATGTATAATAACTCTAACCTACTAAAATTTAATCATTACCCCATAAAACTTCACGAGCTACATGTGAAGTCGCCTAAATAATCGACTATTAACCTTGCTTAATTGAAATCCTATAAGTTATAGACCATATATTACTGGTAATCACTTGACTTTGCATTCAAATAATGTCCATCATGAATCATAATCATTATTTACAAAAATACACATTCATGAGCTGCCATAATAATTGAAATTTTATCCAATACAAAGTAACACAAATAGCTTATGTATTAGAAAGACTACCAATATATTGTCAAGATAAGTCAAGATATTGGATTTCGGAGTAGGTTGTATTGTCATAAGTCATTGCTTAGTTGGTTCAATTCATGACCCACTTTATTTAGGAGATTATCCATAGAATAATAATTATTTCTTGAACAGTTATAGTATCATCTCAATAGCATCAAAAGAACCTACAATTACAATTATTGATGACATTCAACCTAAGAAGGTTGAGTAAAATCTAAAAGTGTGAATCATTCGTTTGTGGCTCCAAATTAAATACGAAAATCACTTAGAGATTTCTAACTTAGAGATGCACTTAAACTTAAACATGATTATTTAATTATATTGATTTATTTATAATTAAAAAATGACACTATGAAAAAATTCGTATCAGTGTCAAGGAAGAACTCATAACCCGATTTTAAGAATTGATAGTGGAATGTCCTACATATTTGATACACACTTTTTAGCTGATCGAAATGATGCAAAATACAAAACAACATCACACAAATTCAAAATGAATTTCATGTATATGACTAAGTCCACAAACATATCGAGATTCTAGCAAATCACTTTAATTTTGTTGGATTTTCTTATATACTTGTTGCTACTAAAGATGACAGGATGATTGGTAATCTTTCTTATAATCTTATTTAAATCGTTATCAAATATATTTTGCATGTTTATATAAATTTTTGGTACTTTTTTTAATGTGGCACAAATTTTTACACAATGTCATTTTTTAATTACAACAACATAAATACATTCCTAGAATGACAAATGTTGTAATTAATGTTGTACCTTTTCATCAAGTAATATCGTCTCCAAATTAGAAGTCTCTAAGTGTTTTTTGTATTCGGTTTGGAGCCACAAACGAATAACTCACACCTTCAGATTTCTCTCAACCTTCGTAGGTCGAATGTCATCAATAAATATAATTGTAGGTTCCTTTGATACAATTGAAAGATTGCTACTACAATTCAAGAAACAATTACTATTACATGAATTAACTTCTTAATAAATTGGATTACAAATTGAACCAAGAAAACAATGACTTGCGAAAATATAGCATGCTATAAAATCCAATATCTTGACTTATGTATCAAGATATTGCATTAGAAAAGAACCATCATAAGCTATGTCTTGTAGGATACTCATTAGAGAATTATATATCTTGGTAATATATCCTTATTTCTGCTACTTTGTACTAGATAAAATCTCAACTAAGTATGCAAAATGAAAATTATTATGGCAGCTAATGACTTGAGAGATTGCATTGAAAAACGAATAGCTTGTTAAATATGTGTAGCCTATCTAATATATAAATAGGGATAATACATGAATGAGTATTTTTTTAGATAATGATTCCTTTTAATCATATATCGTCTAAAGTTTATAGAATTTCAAAATCAAACAAAGTTAATAGTTAATCATTTAGCCAACTTTACATGTAATTCGTGAGAATTTTAAAGACAATGATTACATTTTAGTAGCTATTAAGTATGTTATAGTTATTATAAATAGTTATAATCATTTCATTTTTCCATTAATGCACTATTTTCAAAGACAATGATTATACTTTAGTAACTATTAAGTTATAAGATAATGAAGACTATTTTATTTGATGTTGTAGTTATTGTTAAAATTTACATATATCTCATCAAATTCATATAGAATTCACACGATTCATTGAGACTTATGTGAATGTTAACCAATTGAAAAGAGTTAGAAATCCATTAAGACTTATGTGAAGTTTAACCAATTGAAAAGAGTTAGAAAGTATATATTAGAGTGTGTATAGAATTATTTCAGCATTGAACATTAAAAGAAAAAAAAAAGTATTTGAAAATTTAAAATAGTTTATTCTATAACATTCGTGTTGTACAATGTGTTTTTAACCACCCATCTATGCACGGGTGGATGTCTAGTTTGATCCTTAAAATTGTGACCTTTCAAATCGGTTTCAAATCGGTCAGTGATTTTTGTGAATTGGTATAAATTTGTAATTGTCAAAATACTCATTAAACTTTAATTTTGGTAAATACATCTCTAAAAAAAATTAAGTCTATAAAATTGCAAATAAATTTGTAGATAAATTTATCAATAATTATAATAATTATAATCGTATGCTGACTAATTAGTAGCAGATGGTCTATGAAAAACCTAGATTTTATAAGCAACATAAATTCAAAGACCAAATTACCCGAAAATATGCCACATATTCAATTACATATTCAATTAGCAGCCGCCCATAGTATCTAATAACATAAATTTATAGAGATTCAGTTTAAAAGATTTATTTACCAATTTATAAAATTCAAAGACAGATTTGACCAAATGAGGTCTAAGTTGTCTGTTTTGCTCCATAAAAAAAATGAATAAATGTCAAACTTTAACTTAACACCCGGTGTCTTTTTTTTTGGTAATACGTCCAATGTAACCAAATTAACTCGCCATTCTATAAATTAACAATTGGACTGTCAACTAATCATAACATCTTCAAATCAACATTTGCATTATTTCCAAAGATGCGAAAACTCTCTACATTGCTTACATAACTAAAGGTATGCTTCATCAAACTGCCAAATCATTCGTTGAACATGAAATGAAATTCAAGAAAAACTATAGCAAATACATGAAAAATAGACCAATAATAGTCCAATTGACTGAGAACAAGGGATGGTACAAAACTACATGCCTACAGCAACTGAATACTCAAAGCAATTCTTAGGTTGACACCATCAAACAAGGTTGACAGAACTTATTCTTAGGCGTGCCAATACCACCTTGTCGAATGGTAAAATTAGCATACCCCACCACAATGCTACTTCAATTTGACATGTGAAACCTATTAAGGTAGATATGGAGTAATAGACAAAACCAATCTCATGCCTGTATGATAATAGTAAAGGAACATGAGGATCAAGCTTAAACCTAACCCTGGACATACTAGTACCCACTACTGTTCCCTAGAACAACAAACTGAGTAACAAAAAGCTCCCCTGTCAAAAGAAAATAAAAGACAAGAGGAACAAATCAAGCCAAGTTTATCATAATACACAATGGGCCTGATTGCAAGTTTATCACAATGCTACATGGCATTAACAAGTAAAAAGATATGAAGGTACTAAAACTTTCAAGGTAGATTTTCAAGGTAGATAGATGCACCTGATAGATACTTCCACATCAAAATGCTCCAAAGTAACTAGAAACACAAGGTTGTAATGAAATTTACTGTCTCGTTATCTAATTAACTCACCACTGACTGAGAGTTTACATGGTGGCCATTACCCCCAGAATTACTATTATATCCAACTACAGAGCGCTGAGCAAAATCAAGTAATATTTTTTTCTGACGATCATCGGTGTGAGGTAGACTTGCACGCAAGAGCTCAACTGGCATTTCCCTACTAATAGCTCTAGCAACGTCAGGCCCAATGACCGCCATATTTGATGTCCCTTGACTAAGGAATGATTGGATGATGCTGTCGTATTTATTGACGCAATATTTGGTGAGAAGACCAAAGAATTCATCAAATGAAGCCTGCCAAAGTGAACGATTTGCAATGTTGTAGTTGCTAGCAGCACGAGGATCAGTTAAAAGTTCAGTAGCCCTCTCAAGCACTGATACTAAAATAAGGGAAGTCCCATCTCCAGCAGGGCTTCCAAGGGGACGTAGAGGCGGCGGCTCAGAAGAACAAACAACTGCGGCTAGGCAAACACTAAGTCCACCAAGATCCATTTCACGAACACACTTTGAAACAACTTTTGCGAGGTTGATAACAGTTTCTGATGCAGCTGAATCGGAGGGAAGACCACCAAATAAGAATCTTAAATGACGAAAGATGGCCATGCAGACTATTCGCATAAGCTCCCCACCTGGAAAAAGTAGTTGAAGGTACTTAGCCAGTAGTTTTCGACCTTTGGGTAGAGAAATTATCCTGAGAAAAACAAAGTCGTCTTTTGCAGCAAGTTCAACGGTATGTCCATTCTTTCCAAATGGATCAACTAATTGAAGTGAGGCTGCAAGTCCTTCCAAAAGACCTTGCCGTTTCTGTTTTAAATGATTTCCACCATCTAGAAGCTGATTAAACTGTAGGAAACGGTCAATATCATCTACATCAAGAAGAAGACAAACACCATCCTCAATTGTGACCCTTGCTGCCAACATTGGTTCCTGTTCAAGAGGCTTTTCTGAAATGTTTTGCTCAGGGCCACCAGCACGTGAGGAATTTGGTGGATCAACTTCCAGCAGAGGACGGGGCCTGCGAATCGATGAGAATGGAACCCTCCCTAGAGCATCAACCTGAAGAAAAGCATGTGGTTCATTAGCAGAAGCCCGTGGAGGGATTTCCCTTATTTGAGCTGGTGAAAAGTGATGCCTCAATTTAGCACCTGAAGATTTTTTCGCAAGACAGCCTTGGTTGTAATAATCATCTACATATGGATCATTAGTGTGTGTTGCTTGAAGCTGCATTCTAAATATATTCTCAATTTCCTCAGTCGTCATATATTTAGACCTAAACCGGGGCCATCCATTATTGAATTTATTGCTACTTATATCAAAACCCTGAGGAGAAAATCGGAGATTCTGTCTACCTATTTGAGCTGATTTTGGCATTTGATCCCTCAGTTCCATCATCCCAAGCATCTGATCATATCTGTTGGCCATAGGTAAACCTGAGGAAATATTGGGATGAGTTCCATTATATAGCCCTGCCTTGTTGACCAACTGATTCGGTACTCGCTGATTAAGAGGAGAACCCATAGGAAATTGGTGCGTGTTTCCACCAAAAGATGATCCATGATTTAATCCACCCAACTGTAGAGCAGAATTGGAGAAATGGGAACGATTTTGAGAAGATAGTGTCATCTGAGCTCCTGCAGCGTTATAAGGAATGTTTAAGGGGCCGGTATTATGACTTGGAGAAGCCTGCTGAGATCTACCACCAGGTGGAGGATAAGAAGTAAAAGAAGAATTTGGTGCCAAAATAGATTCACTAGAAAAATGAAGATGCTCATGTTGTTTGTCAGGATATAAAGATGTACTGTACAAGGACTTTGATTCTTCTAAGTCTGCAATGGAGGAATGCGGCTGTGACGACCATCGTTTGCCATCCTGAGTTTCAGAATCACGAAAATGCTGATCATACCAATTAGGAGGAACTGATTCACTTGAGCCATGTTGGGGGTAGTGTTGTTGTTGCTGCCTTTGCTGCTCAGGATATGAAGTTGTTCTATACAAGGGCTTTGATTCATGTAAAGGGACAAGAGAAGAATAAGGCTGTGACGGCAGTCTTCTGCTATCCAGAGAACCTTCACTATCATAAGGGTCAAACCAGTTCGGAACACCATCCCTCCGTGTCCATTCAGCTGTGGAATCTGAGTGTAGTATAAAAATATAATAATTCAGTCAAGTGAAAAAATATTGCCAATAGTAACAAAGGAAGAATGCTGGAAAAGAGCAGCTGAAAAGGGGAAAATACAGCCACTTTGAACACAAGACACATCACCTCATCTTAAACCATCAAACTTCAGAAGTAGATTTTACACACATACAGACAACTCAGCATTATAGCATTGGCACAATGGAATTGCAGTCACCTGCCATAAACTCTGCAAGGTGTTACAGGTTACTATGGCGGGCCATATTAGCAGCCATTTTCATGACTCTTATAGATAGCACGACCCAACCCAGAAACTGATTACTTGTGCATCAAATAAAAAACTAAATGCTGCATCAATCCCTTTAGCAGCAGTCTCATGCTGCATTCTTCATTGCTCTCTGCTTTCAGCCTCCTTTCATTGGCAATTGTTATATGCTCGTCTTTCATTAGCAACCTACTCAAACAACCTCTATTTCCTAGCAAGCTTTCCTTTCCGGTGAACAATCTTTTTCCTTTTTATTAATTTTTTATTTATAATTTGTTTGGCATCCTCTCCTCTTTGGTCACTTTTTTGTCATTCTACTATCTCCTCTTTCTCATTTTCTTCTCTTTTTTTACTAATTTGTTTTGCGTCCTCTCTTCTTTGCTCTCTTTTTTGTCATTCTATTATCTCCTCTTTCTCATTTTCTTCTCTATTTTTACTATCTCCTACTCACTTTTTCCTTTATCCATTCTATTCCTTTTTTATCTCCTCACTTTTATTATCACTTTTTTTCTTTTGGTCATTAATCATTCTGATATACATCCATCTTACTCACCATTTCCATTCTGTTATTTTCCTTTATATCTCAATTCAAACGTTAGTTTTCCTATTTTCTCTCTGCAGTTAATTTTGCGTAATTGTGAGTGGGTGACATGTGTAATAATAATTTAATTTTTACTCGAGCTTCAACCATAGGCCACAATACCGTCTTCCATATTTATAAATTAATTCAGAAAATTTCTCCCTTCTAAAATTATTGATCCATTATCCAATCTGCTAGACTATATTTTATCCTTCCGGAAACAACTACTAAACAATCATGGAATGAAGAATATCCATGAATTTTTTTGAATAAATAATTAAATTAAATAGAGAAAGAGAACATCTTGTTGTTTTGATAAAAGGAAAAAGCAAATTGCTGAAATATTTACAATTGTACTCACTTTCTCTTGATCCTCGTTCACCGATAATTGCTGTGCTTTGTGGTCCAATTTCAACCTTGTTCAACTGAAATAAACAAGAAAAAAAATTTAAATACAAATGTGTATGCTAAGGAAAAAAAATTCATAGAGAAGAGCATTGTTATAAGAACAAAAGTGAATCATAAAATTGAGCACACAGAGAGCGTGTGTGTATATATATATATATATATATAGAGAGAGAGAGAGAGAGAGAAAGAGATCAAAGAACTAGCTACTGTGTTTAGACAGAACTTGCTGGTTTTGATTGATGACAAAAACATTCAAATAAGCCTGAAATACCAAAGGAACCGTGCAAATATGATAGGATCCTACATGAGAAGGTGGGCTCTTGGGGACAGTTCGTACATCAGTTGTCCAAACCCATATTGTGGAGAGTTTTATGTTAAGAGAAATAGAGAAGGACAACATGGGAATATCCACATGGCTGAGAGGCAAGGAGGAAACGGGAAGTGAGTTGTGTAAAGAGAATTCTGTTATAAGGATTCTGAATGGAGGGAGAAAGGTATCAAGTGGAATCATCATTCCAGTTTGTTAGAGGCAGAGAGCATTGGTTCCCTAAGGAGCTTAGCACTGTGAACAATATGATCTCATTCTATCCTATTTTCCTTTGATTTTCAAAAATAATACACTCTTTATCTTCCATTATGGTGGTTAATTTCAACTTTTCTGCATATAATGATGTTGGGTTTTCATCAAAATAAAAGTAATCTTCAATTTGAACTAGCTTTTCGACTTTACCTATAAACTTTCTTTTATTTCATTTTCGCTTACGGAAGAGACTATGAATGAGATTACAGACACATTATAAAAAATAATGAACATGTCAACTATGGGAAATAACGAATGCTAAAAAGAAAACGGAAAAATAGTAAGCTGCAACAAGAAAAATTGGTATTAACAACCACCATTAATGCAGTTTCAAAACTAAGAATGGCTGATAAATAGTGGATCGCAGAAAATAGCAGATACCATTGCAAGCAAATAGCGGAAGCCACGTAGTAGTTGAAAGAAAGAAAGAAAAAAAAGGGAATTGACAGGAATAAAAGTAGGCCATTTATAGCTCAAATGCTCCCTCCTTAAAAAGAATTGAGAGGATACCATCCACGCTGGAGATGGAGGACGATGTGTTTAAAGGTAATGGAGGCAGAGCACAGCTTACATATTGAAATTACATATTAGGGTGATTATAGGAGTAAAAATCCTGACTCTTCAGTTTTCTATTTTAAAAATAGATCATGAGCAGCTCACATTATTTCTCTTTGATTTTGTTATTTAAAAAATCAGAATTCTCTTTTCTATGCTATTACCCCAAAACTGGAATAACAGACACTATTGCTCCAATAGTGAAACTGGGATAGCGCCACGGTTTTCATAGTGGATTCATCAATATCCTCTATACTATAGTGCTGTTATAGCCAGTATTTGATAACACTGGTAAGTATGCTTGAAGAAACAGTCAATGAATAATGTTTTTGTGATTGAGATATTGAAGATCTAGATTAGACAACTTGGATTTGGATACTTCAAATGAAGAATAGGATGTCATTGGTCTCCTCCATTTGACTACACTAGATTTCAGTAACTGAAATTGAATCATTACACAACAACATCATTAATTTTCTCACAAGCGTATATTATTTTATAAAGTATTGATTTTAAATACATAATTTTTAAATTAATGCATGCAAATTAAGATATTGTCATCATCACAATACTCGGTCACTTAACCCAAAAAAATCCCAATCATATAAGAGAGCGTGATAAATCATAATCTAGTAGCTTATATCCTAATTGCATCCGTATTGGATTTGGTGCACAAAAAAGAGAAGAAACTATTTGAAGCAAACGACAATAAATGATGTTTTGTCGTGGAGCTAAAAATTGACTGTAAAAAAAGTAAGCTAGAAAAACTCTTGAGCTAAATCTTAACAATTTTCCATCTAATGATTAGCAGATTATGGATAGTGATGATTGACTGATTGAGACATTGAAGATCTAGGTGTTGACAACTTGGATTCGAATATTTCAAATGAAGAAAAAGGTGTAATTGTTATTGGACTCCATTTGACTACACTTTATATCCATAATCACAACAGAATATTCATTTGTGAAAGAAATCTTAACTCATCTTACCACATTATATTTGAATAATTCATTTTGTAATTTTTTCATCAAATATATAAACTTCAAATACATAATTTTTAATTTTCAAACTAATGTGCAAATTAAGATAGTGTCGTCATCATAATAGTCAGTCACTTGTCCAATTAAAATTCCAAGCATTCATAAAAGCGTGATAATTTTACAGCCATACCTTCCAAAAAGTGGTACTGAGATCATCAATATCAGAAAGAGATTTTGCATCCTCAACCTACAATTGAAATAAAAAACAAAATTAGTTGAAACAAAATTCTAGCATCATATCCATAAAATTCAAATGACTGGTAAAAGATAATATCGATTGGTTTTTTCCGGGGGGGTGGGGAAGTGAGAGGAAATTATGCCAAAACTAAAAGCATGAGATCAACATGAGTATTTTTTGCGGGGAAAATTGGGCACAGAGAAAACAAACATGGTAGTAAGAAACTAAGAATAGTGAAAATTAACCTCTTCTCTATTAAGAAGAAACTCCTCTTCATTAGACTCGGGCAGACCGTCGTCATCTTCTAACCCTCCCAATTCAACTTCTTCTACACAAGCATCTTGACCAAAAAAAGCATACTGTGTTGCATCAAAAACTGTACCTTCTGCGAGAATAAAGAAGAGTTTCAATCAATTACCATACCAATCTCATAAAAACTATTTAATACGAAAAAACACATGTTGCAGTGTTGCGCAAAGCACAGCAAAAAACAATAGATTAATTTTAATTTGAAGTGCAGCAGCAACGCTATAATGGATAACAAATTAATACAACTAATATAATATTCTACAACAAAACAGTGATATGTGGAGAAACTATACTGAATCGCCAACTACACTAAAGCAGAGATTAAACACTATTGACAACATTCAAAATTTTGCAAAACTTTTAACTCTAGCTAAAGATTATGCTAAAATTAAATCACTAGAAAAAAAAAAACATACCAGATCTACAAAAACAAACTGAGTCACAAAGAACACATAATCAAACACCGAATCGTAAAATTGTAAGATTAAAAAAAATTGAAAGAGTTGAAGCTTAGAAAGAGAAGTAAAAACCTGAAGGAATATCCCCTAATTGATGAAGATCGAGTTTGTTGGAAACTCCACCAACATCATCCCCGCCACCAAATCCATCCATCTCCACCATAAAAACGAAAAACCCTTAAAACAGAAAAGCGCTTCAAATAATGAAAACGAAAGCGATTGAAAAAAATTGAAAGTGTTAAATTAAGATTGAAATAATGAAGATGTGAGATGAGAATTGAGATTGAGATTGAGATCGGAGAAAAGGGAAAGGGAAGAGGTTATTGTTAATTAAGAATAGTTGTTGATTTGGTGGCGAAGAACCCTAAAACGGGAAGAAGAAGAACACGACTCATCGATTATCGATTATTAATATAGTTGTAAAGGAATAGATAAAGATAACTAGATATCAGTAGTTACCGGAAGAGATTATTTTTATTTAATAATTAATAATCAATAAATAAATATGTGTGCTCGTGAATTTTAAAAATAATACGAATAATACGATGACGTACGTTATCTTTATTTATTTATACAATATTGCTACCAACGCCTTCCAAATTGCTATTCACATCCCTCAAAATTAAAAAAAAAAATTAAAATGCTTAAAATGCCCTTCTTTTTATTTCATCTTCTTCATAACATTACTTCTTCATAACATCTTCTTCTTCTTCATTCTACATTCTATATTTTCATTGTTGTTCATTTTATCATCATCAATCATCATCCACCATTTTCATCAATCATCATCCATCATTTTCATCAAACATTTTCATCAATCATCAATCAAGTTCATCATGTTATTATCATTGTTGTGAATCAAGTAAGTAATAATCATTCTTTGTTTTTGTTGTGTTATGTTGTTTTGTTTTATCTATTTAAGAATACAATGCCTGAAAATTGAAGGAAAGTAGTTTCCATTTTTTATGAAGAAGACAACCTTCGTTGCCCTAAACCCAGAAACGTACGTGAACTCAGTTCACGTAATTTCTGGATTTTTGAACTGCTTCTGTTTACATTTTTTTAAATGATTTTCGTTTTGCAGATATGGTGCGCACTATGTTTACTGACAGAAAGGGTCGTGTTATACTTAACGAGGGCACTTCTAATGCGGAGTCTAATGCGGACGGTCATCGTATTAGGCCAATTGCTTCTGCAAGGACACAACAACGAGTACAACGGCAACAGGAAGAGGCTCAACCTGAACCCCAAACAGCTGATATAGATGAACCTCCACAGGATGTTGGATATCCTGGTGGTCCGATTGATAGTTCTGTCCTTAGGACATTTGGCGATCATGTTGCGACTCGACTCTGGGATGGCGAGGTAATTTTCTCAATCAAATTAAGTTAAATTATATTTTTTTAACATTTATGTTTAACATATATTTTTTGCTTAAATAATTTCAGGATCGGGGAGAATTAAGGGTGTTCAGCAATGGGAAAAAATTAAAAGAAGTTGTTATTGAAGACGAAGAGGTTGAGCAACTAGTTAAAAGCTCAGGATTGTATTCGTTACTAAAATGCAGCTATGAAATAATCGACAAAGGGATCATTTCTGCATTCGTAGAGAGGTGGCATCGTGACACCAGTAGCTTTCATCTCCCTATTGGTGAAATGACGATTACTTTGGACGACGTGTCATCTCTGTTGCATATTCCCATTACCGGTGCATTCTTCAGTGTTAATGTATATAACAAGGATGAAGGTGCAAATATATTGGCAGAGCTTCTTGGAGTTAGTTACGGTGTTGCTTAGGCAGAATTTAATGTGACGCGGACAACCACGGTTAGGTATAGTTGGTTACTTGACGTATACCATCAGCGTTGTCGTGAGCAGTGTTGGCAGATGGCTGCGAGAGCATTTCTGTTGTTTTCGGTCGGTTGCACACTCTTCAACGATAAGAGTGCATACGCAGTTAGTGTTGCCTATCTTGAGTGCTTCCGGGACCTTAACTCTTGCGGGGGATATGCATGGGGAGCAGCTGCTCTTGCTTATCTTTATGACAATCTTCGAGAAGCCAGCATGCATCAAACCAGAACTGTTTTTGGGTATCTGACACTTTTACAGGTAAACTGTATGATTGTTTATTGTGTTTATAATTTTTATTATTAATGATTCTAAACTAATGATATGTTATTATATATGTGCAGGCATGGGTCTATGAGCATTTTCCTACATTATGTAGAGATTGTTGTAGACTTTCTGCTAGTTATGTTGAAGACTATCCTAGAGCACTTAAATGGAAGTCTAAAAGGGATAAGGGTTTGGTTCTTCCATTTAGGAAAGCTCTTGATGAGATTGATGTTGATGAGGTCTGTTGGACACCATATGAGGACCATCGACTGAAGCGGCCTTTTGAAGATGTATCTTTATTTCGAGGTGGATACGTTGGGGTCCGAAGATGTATGCTCATCTGCCAGACAGAGTATTGCGGCAATATGGTCATGTCCAAACTATTACTGGCTCACCGTTAGAGGTAGTGGGTCAGACGACCACACCAGATGAAATGGACATTATGTTTACGCAATATGTTGTGCATGTAGTGGATGTTGGCGCAGTTGTGCAGGGACATGTAGTCTGCTCGAATGATTATATGGACTGGTTTCGCAGAATTTCTCATCCATACATCATTCGTAGAGGACCAGTCCATGAAGCTGATGCAGAGCCTACTGATCATGCCACTCATGCAGCTGATGGCGGCGATCCTGCTGATGACACAGTTGACATAACAGTATATTGATATTATTATTTTTTTTGTATTATTGATATTTATTTTTAATTAATTTAATTCATTATTGATATTTAATTTATTTTTTATTACAGCGTCGAGCAATACAAATTGATGAAGAGCTTATTGGCCGGCAACTGATATTACCTGATGGCATGCCACTCATTAATGAGTTAATTTTGATGTTGCGAAGTCAGAGGGGTGGTGGTAGAGATTGGATGAACACAGTACCATATCGTAGAAGAAATAGAATGACTTAGGATTTATTTATAATGTTTTGGAACATGGTATTTTTGTAATTGATATGTAATATTTGGGTACTTTTATGTATTTTGGATACTTTAGTTTTTGATATTATGGGTACTTTCGAATCTGATATATTTTGGATATTTTAGTTTTGCGTGCTTTTGCATGAAAATATTTTCATTTTACAACATATTCATTGTAACATATCTATCTAGTTTACAACATATTCATCTATACATATTGAATGGAAATATTTTCAGTTTACAACATATTCATCTATACTGCATGGAAATATCTTCAGCCAATGTTGAATGTAATCATTGTAAATAAATTCT
>NC_021160.2:42321637-42323688 GCF_000331145.2 Cicer arietinum | reverse complement strand
TGATCATTGTAAATAAATTCCCACTGACGTGCTTCTTCTGTGCAATATTTTCTCCACAAATTACTTGGTGGTGGTATAGGAGAATTTGGCTTTAAATAAACCTGTTAAAATAATAAATTTATAATTTATTAAAAATGACATTAAAGGTTAACAAATGCATAAAATGGGAATAACTATCTAAGTGAAAAATTAAATACCTGCACACAAAATCAGTTATTAACAAATGCAATAACTATCATACGATGATCTGAAATAGGTGTTGGTGGTGGACTTCTAAGTGGAAAAAATGTTTCTGATTGGTTAAGTGATAATGCGACGAAAACCAAGTTAAATTTCGAAGCAATCACATATCCCATTTCTAGAAGTGTCATCCAATTATCCAAAGTTGCAACATGTTCAACATATACATTGTGTATAAGTTGTTGAACAAAAATTTGTCCACTATATATTATCTCGTAATGAGACATGAATTCTTGAAGCTCTACCGCACACTCTTGACGAATGAATGCCCAAAAGTTCTCACCCATTCCAAGTAAAGCTGCAACTGCATGATATCCACAATTACCATCCTCACCCACGTCAATAATGTCATCTATGAATTTGTGAATTTCAACCGGCAACCATTCCTTGAAGATAAGAACTCTCGGTTGTTGAACTTTGCTGACTGATGGTCGAGGTGTGAGCTTTGTTACTGATGGTCGAGGTTGTTGTACTTTATTAGAAGTTACAGTACTACATGCATTTGTGCCACTGCATCGAACACTTGCATCCACATATTCCCACTAAGATGGATCACGCTTGGTTGATTTATCTCTTTTTGATATCTTACTTTTGCCTTTTTTCGGTGCACCCTTTGTTTTAACCTTGTCAACAAGTGGACACATCGACGTAGTCGATGGATACGCAATCTCACATAATTTACCTTTCAGTGCAATTTTTCCAGGCACATCAAGTTCATCAAACTTTTTCACTATCACTTCTATTTCATGTTTCACAGATAATTCTGAAGGTTTACCCGATCCATCATCATGAAAAGTTAATTTAGTCCACCAAACATGAATAACATCTAATGGAATAGAACGGGAGATCATACTATACCTGGCTATCTCACATGCACAACGTAGACCATGTGTTCTCCTAATTGTGCAGCGACATTCAAACTTATCTATACCTACATACTTCACGCGATCAAACTCTGTCGCAATGTGATCTATTGCATTTTTTGACACAACACCACACAAATTGGCATACAATCTGTTACTATGTCGATGGACCTTCTGAATTATGCTCTTTTCAAATTATGCTATTATCTCACTGTGTTGTAATACAATCATGCTATTGATGGTTTCCCAAACACTGCATATATCACCAATGCTATCTTGTAATATCCGTTTCAAACTCCAGTGCGCCGACTCAACCTTTTATGTTGTAGTGTTCCCAAAATGCATAACTCTATTAGTCCACGCCTCAACAAATCTTTCCTTGTGAGGAATTAACCACTGGTCATGTACATAATCATTAAAGATAGAAGAGCTACTACAAATTCCTTCAAAGTTAGCCAAATTCATGTAGTACTGAGTCTCATCATAACTGTAAACAAGAGCCTCTCATGCCTCCATTATTTGCACCTGCTTCTTTTTTGGAAAAACAGTCATCTTGCACTTCGCTTTCACATTTTTGCATACATGAAACAAGCATAATAAATTGACCGCCTTTGGAAAAACACATTCAACAACGTTCATTAAAGCAAGATCTCTATCAGTAACAATTACTTCAACTTCACCACCTGTAATCTGTTCTTTCAACATTTGTAGTGCCCATGTAAAATTATCAACACGCTCAGACTGTAGATACGCAAATCCAACACAAAATGTCATTTCTGTAGATGTAACACCAATAATTTCAAGTAATGGCATCCGATACCTACATGTCTTGTATGTGCTATCCAAAATCAATATTATGTGAAAATTATTTACAAGACTGATAGCGTCTGGATGAGTCCAAAAGATATCCCTCAACTCATTTGAACCCTCTACCTTCTTATATCGATA